>NC_089834.1:12185725-12335725 GCF_035046505.1 Tiliqua scincoides
TAGCCTAAAGTCAAGCGCTCCATGTGCCCTCTCGCCCTAGCCACCTGCTGATGAGAAGTCTGTGAAATGGGTTCGGTTGGGAAACAGTCACTGGCTCAGCAAATTCCACTGCTGAGTAGGAGTCTAAACCCAGGTGTGCCCAGGCCTTGCCTAACAGTCTAGCCCCAACCTCCCAGTAGCTCTCAGTCTCCACTCTGCAGGCAGAAGGAAGGGAGAAGACTTGGGATGGAAAACACCCCTGGTGCTTTTTCAAAAACAGCCGGAGATGGATTGATCCAGTCACTTCGTGCAGCCCATTATGGTCGTACTGGAACAAAAACAAAACGAGGCAAGAGATTGATATTTTCTTTTCTCCCCAACACCAGGGATTTTGTGGATTCGTGCAGATGAAAGCTGAGAAAAAAGGTGGATTATTACAGAAAGGTCATGTTGACAAGACAAGCTTGGCAGGCAAAACACTGAGCCCAAACCCCACTTGCCTAGGATCTGCTCGAACGTCACCCACATTTCTGAGCGCCATCTCCGCACAGACTGAGAAAGATAGTGCTTTGCTAGCCTTCCATTCACAGGGACACTCAGCCAAGAAGCAACCAGGAGGTCTCTCTCTCCACCCTCCTGTGGAAAATAAGGAGCCTGGCCAGAAGCGAAAGAGCAGAACTGACCATCTCTACAAAGGTGCCAAGAAGCATTTGTGCAGACAGGCCAGCTGGAGTAAGGCCAGGCACGCCTCTCTTGGAAGGCTACAGGCCCTGTACTACCATTCTATCCAGCCCCTCCTCCAAAGCCCTCAGGGCAATGGGCCGATTCCCCTCCTCATTCCACCTTCACAACATCCCTACAAGGTAGGTTAAGCTGAGAAGAAACAGAGTGAGCCAAGGTAAGGCGCTTCAAAGCTGGGTGTGGATTTGAACTCGGGTACCCCCAGGTCTGGTCTGACAGTCTCACCACTTCACCACGCTGGCGCTCCAATATGCGTGAGCCGAGGCTAGAAAAAGCAAACCCAGATCTCTGGTCATCTGAAACCCATAGAGCTCTGCCCCAAAGAGCCACTTCCATTGCCGTTCTCCAGACAGCAGCGTCCACCGTCAACACTGCAAGCTGTTTTTCACAATCCCTCTCCATGCAGCCCCAGCAAACAGGATTCCTCATACATCTGCAGCCAGCTCACATCCCCAAATGCCCCCACAGGTGCAAAAGCCTCAGGGAGGCCACTCCGTCTCTGACAGCAAAGGCCGTCTAAAGGCACCACATTGCCAGCCCCCCACGCTCTTGAACATCCATAAACACCCCAGCGCTTTCCTGGGCACTAAAGACAAGGCTTTGCTGTTCCCCCACCTCTTCTCCCCAGAATTCATTTCACTGTCCCTGGAAAGTGAACTCCACACGGACAAAACACAATGACCCAAAAGAAGGCCTTTAAATCAAGGCACTGGTTCAACCAGAAACTGCCTGCAGCTCACAGAGACACAGGTCCACTCACAGTAGCGCAGTCCGAACCCTGCCCAGGTATACCCACAACTGTATAAGTTGTTCCGTAAGTTGTTCCGATCACCAACGCAATGGAAACAGAGGTGGCAAGACAGCAGAGACTGGGGCTGTGCCACAACTCACCAATCTTCTGGTTGAAAATCTTGTCGAAGGTCAACTCTCCTCTCTCCTCCAAGTACTTCTGCATCACGCTGCGAATGCTGGAAGAAAAAAAAAACATGGCCCAACGGTTACATCTGGCTGCCTCTTGCGCCACAAGGGTCCCAGGATAGGCAGGAGATCAATGAAATAATTGCACGCTTCACCTCACACACACACACACATGGCTGACACCCAGGGGAAACTGGGGGTTGCAAGCTGTCGGTGTGGACTGGTGTGCTCACGGGCATGTATCCAAGACCCAGAGCCCAAAGGGGGGGCTGCACTTTTTGGCATTAGACCAATTTCTTCAACCTTGGGGTTGAGACCCACGTGGAGTCGCAAAGCCTCAGTTGTGGGGTCACAGCACGGGAATGAAAAAGATGGAAGACTCCAGGAACAGAGCACCACCAGGAAACGGGGGAGTTCATGTGGTGTACCTCTTCAGGTGCCAGGAAAGTGTGTCCCATCCTGCTCAGGGTCTCAGCAATTATGCTGAAAGAGCTTTCACTGGTGCCAGGTTTCAGGGTAACTTTTTTCTGTTCTCTCTAATAAGAAGAGGTTGGTTGGCAACCTTCAGTCTCGACAGACTATGATATAAGCCCACAGCACCCAGGATTCCCAGGCGGTCCCCCATCCAAGTACTAACCAGGCCTGACCCTGCTTAGCTTCCGAGATCAGACAAGATCGGGAGATAGTGTTCAGTAGAGGGAGATGGTTGGCAACCTTCAGTCTGGAAAGACTATGGAAGAAGCCTACAGCACCCGGGATTCCCAGGCGGTCTCCCATCCAAGTACTAACCAGGCCCGACCCTGCTTAGCTTCCGAGGTCAGACAAGATCGGGAGATAGTGTTCAGTATAGGGAGATGGTTGGCAACCTTCAGTCTCAAAAGACTATGGTAGAAGCCTACAGCACCCGGTATTCCCAGGAGATCTCCCATCCAAGTACTAACCAGGCCTGACCCTGCTTAGCTTCCGAGGTCAGACAAGATTGGGAGATAGTGTTCAGTATAGGGAGATGGCTGGCAACCTTCAGTCTGGAAAGACTATGGTAGAAGCCTACAGCACCCGGTATTCCCAGGCGGTCTCCCATCCAAGAACTAACCAGGCCTGACCCTGCTTAGCTTCCGAGATCATGGTAGAAGCCTACAGCACCCGGTATTCCCAGGCGGTCTCCCATCCAAGTACTAACCAGGCCTGACCCTGCTTAGCTTCCAAGATCGGGCATGTGCAGGGTAAACGTTGCTGCCTGTGCTAAAATGGAACAGGAAGAGGTGGAGTAGGTGGATAGTGTCCCAGGAGGGGTAGACAGCAGGTCCCCATTCATTCATTCATTTATATCAGGGGTCTCCAAACATTTTGGCCAGAGGGCTGCATCAAATATCTGGCACAGTGTGGAGGGCCAGAAAAAAAATTTAAATATAAAATGTAAATAAATTAGAGATGGAATTTAGATGAGAGAAAAATGAAAGAATGGGCTCATTCATTCCACGTCCCTGGCCCTCAGAACACCCTCCAGACACAATCAGAGCACAGTTCTGGTCATGTTCAGTTGAGTGGGCCAGAGGCTTTCAGGGGACAAGAGGCTGGCCGCGGGGTGGAAAGAGGCTTGCTGTGGGCAGCACCTGGCCCCCGGGCCGGGGTTTGGAGACCCCTGATTTATATCATGGCACGAAAAAGGTCTGCTTTAGACAAGCCCAGGACAACAAGTCTATCCCAGACTTCTGGTCACATGACAGCCATACCGCTACCACCAGTCTGGAGGCTCTACAGCTCCAAATGTCAGTGACAAGGGGGCTTGTGGCAGCAGCAGAGCAGGAACCATCCCTGCTTGGGGGGCATCTGGTTGCTGACACAGGAGGTAACATGACACCAGGCCAGAGGGGCCCTTGGTACATCCAGCAAGGCTCTTACGTGACTGAGGGTGGACTGCCCCCCCCCAACAGATGCCCAAGAAAGTGGCCTGGCAGCACACCCCACCTGTCACAATGATGGGCCTTTGGCTGGTACCTGTGCGTAGCAAGCAGCCATGACCTGGCGACCACTGGGGAGCATGTCACATAAGAGTTGCTTGCCACCCCCTGCCTCGCATGGGCAACAAGACAGGAAGCGCTGGTCCATCCTGAGCTGTACCGGAAAGTGCCCGCTTCGGCCTCCCTTTTCCCCATTACCGGAAGTGATGTTTTGGGGTCCTGCCGTTTTCCCGATTACAAAAAAGAAGCGCAGAGTCTTGGAAAAGCTCGGTCTTCCGCCCACCCCTGCTGCAAAAATGCCAGCAGGAGACCCGAGGCAACTGGGGGCTGGGCACAAGCCCCTCTTGTCATCACTGCATGTCTCAAAGGCAAGCGGAGTTTTAAAGGCAAAGACGCGGAGAGCTGCCTTCTCCCAAGTGGGGGTGCGGATGTCTGAGGATCGTCACAGCTTTGTTCCTCCCCCCCTCCAATGTTTCCTCCTTTCTCTGCGATTATGCGGCCTGCTTATGTTACTCACATGTGTAGGAAGCTGCAGTATCAGCTCCACTGATGCTGGTGGGGGCGCAGCTACAAAGGCTCCAGAGAAAACCAGGCCTGAAAAAGCCACTTGCTAGGCCGAGGGTGTCTCTCCCCCAGCAAGGCCATGCAAGGGGGAATCCTGCACTCCTCCTGCCAGGCCTGTAAGGCCAGGCCTCTGCGATGCCACGGGATGGAACTTAGGCACCAAAGCGACTGCCTTGGGGGGAAGTGGAGCTTCCAAGGGGGCACAAAGGCTGCTACAGGAGGAAGGACAAAGTGGTGTGAGGCATCCCAAGACTTCTCATTAGGGAAGGGAAAGCAGGCAAGAGTGATGCACATCTGGGATGAGTGAACCAGACCCTTTATAAAAGCCCCACCCAGCCTTCCAAGGAAGCAGCTAGAAACCCGAAACATTTGCACCAACCAGCCTGCCCAAACATTCCTCCATCAGCAATCTGTGACATGCCAACATCCAGAGAGAGGAAAAAGAACCAGTTCCCTTCTTGCTTATAAACGTTTCCACGTCGACTCGCCTACAGGAAATTCCAATGCGCCCCAGGCAACCAGATCAGAACCTGAGTACAAGACCCTTCAGGACTTACCATCTCAGAGAGTCCTGCTGTCAGACAAGTGAGAAATCAGGTTGGGGCAGCAAACTAGAACCACTGCAGATTCAAAAGCTCACCTAGTTCAGCCCACTCCCGGCTCCTGCAACGGCCAACTTCAGTCCAGGCACAGCAAAGCCACCAACTGCAGTCCAGATCTCTGTTGTTCTGACTCAGAATACCAGACCCCCCCCCCCCAATTCTTGACAACTCTGGTGCTCCAGAAATGCACTAAAGGAAATTGGAAGGAAAAGCTGTTTGACTGCCATCCCCAAGCGGGAAACGCTTCCTCCGGGGAAGGCCTCCTGACACTCTCATTCAGCACAATTAATCTCGTAAAGTCCATTCATTATTTTGAAGGAAAAACGTTCAACCCTGCTAGCAACAGCTTCCCAGAGATGCTGACAGGAGAGGAGGGGTGTGCAGAATGGGCTCTGCCTTTGGCATTTCTGGACCATCAGCAGCTCCCACTCCAGCCAGCAGCCATTCAACTGACGGCCCCTTCCCTCCGATAACAGCAGTTGCAGCTCTTGCATACTCTGGGTGACTTTTGGCTTCCAATCTCCAGCCCAGCCAGACCAGATAACCTTTGTCGCTTCCTGAACCCACAACCACATGATTTTTCTCCAGTCCTCAAAAAGCACATGCTGCGGTCATTCCACCTAAGAAACAAATGTGATTAATCCTGTCCAGACTCAGTCCCATTAAAACCAGTGAAGAGCTGTTAAGTGCTTCAGCAGCAGACCACAATGTCCCCCAGGAGATCGATGAGCGGGCTATGTCTCTGAAGAGCCTCTTCTCCTTCCCTTCTGCCATACAGTTGGAGCCGACCAGGAGGACGATTCACACACATGCTTGGAGCATCACGCACTCCCCCAGGTTCTTCCTGGAACTCTCTCTCTCTCTAGTTGCCCTCCCCTGAACCACAGCAAGCTCTTAAGACTAAGAGTTTAAAATGTGGTTTGCCAAAAAAAACAAGGAGGAGATGAAAGCAAGAAAAGAGTTCTTAATGGTCTCCAACTACCAGCCACGTGCCACATTCCACATTCACACAAGACTTACTTTTATGAATGTCTCTCTGAAGAGGAGCTCTGTGGCTCCCCAAATTTCTCATGCTTTACATTCATCAGCTTCTAGTTTAATCTCTCTCTCTCCCCCCCCCCATTTCCTCTTGAGACAGATGGCCCAATTCTGCCCAACTTTTTCCAATCCCGATGCAGCCACAATGCAGCCCCAAGGAAAGAGAATAAACATTCCCTTACTCCGAGGTGGCCTCCGTGACTGCCTCTCCACCCCAGGATGCAGCATGTACCCCATTGGCACGAATGTATCAGCAAGAGAACATTGGATAGAACTGGACCCTTATCTCAAAATTATTCTACAGATTGGGCAGCTCTTCAAATCTGTGGTCCCTATTTAAAATCTCAATGCGGCCCTCAGGGAGCCCACAGTCTCCAATGAGCCTCTGGCCCTCCGGTGATTTGTTGGAGCCCACACTGGCCTGACGCAACTGCACTCAGCGTGAGGGCAACTGTTTGACCTTTCGTGTGAGCTGTGGGATGAGGGCTCCTCCACTGCTTGTTGCTTCATGTCTGTGATGCAGTAGCAGCAGCAAAGGAAAGGCCAGCCTGGCTTTGTGCAAGGCCTTTTATGGGCCTTAAGCTATTGAAAGACCTCTTTTCAAATAAGTTCATCTTTACTATATTCATTTATGTAAACTTATGTAAATTTGTTCAAATTTTAAATTGTTGGTCTGCCATGATTGTAAGAAGAGCCTGAGGTTGGAAAGTAAAGGGGCATCGGAAAAGAACAAATGACCCGGCACCCTCTGGGCCCTCCATGCCTACTCTCCAGCCCCTGCAATCCAGATTTCGCATGTTTAATAACTTCCGTCCACCAGCAATGCAAGGGTGCTTTGCAGACACTCCCCACTACCTGATCACCTTGGCCAAGGAACTGCCCAAGTCTGCCTTCTGTCCTGCAAAGCCCCGGATCTCAGGTCTGGAATGGACCAAGCTGGCCGTTCACAAAGCAGGAAGCATCCTCACTTTTTCACTCCTCCCCGATCAAGTCACGGGCTCCATTTAGGTCCCATCACATCTAAGGAAGATACGGCCAGCAGCAGCAGGCTGGCAAATTGCAAGGCAACAGCCTAACGGCATTTGCAGTATTTCTTCACAAGAGATAATGTCAGTGGAACACAACCTTGTTGCAAGACACCAGGCACCTGCTACAGATAAGCCGTTGCCAATTTACAGCATCCTCTCTGCAAATATATAGAGCAAGAAAACCCAGCAGCTCACTTGAGCAAAAGCAGTGTTGTTGCCTCCGAAGACAGCTGGCTCCCTTTCTCCCAAGACCCAGAGTGCTGGCTGGCCTCGGGAGGCCTGGGCTCAAACCCCCACTCTCTTGGCCACAGAACTCCCTGCGTGACTTTGGACAAGTCCCTTTCTTTGCACCCACGTCACAAAGCTAAAAGGGGACAGCTGGTTTCATGCAGTCCTCAACTCCAAGAGCAGGGGTGTCCAAACCCCGGCCCAGGAGCCACTTGCGGCCCTTGGGGACTCCCAATCCAGCCCGTGGGGAGCCCCCATCTCCAATGAGCATCTGGCCCTCCAGAGATTTGCTGGAGCCCATGCTGGCCCGACACAACTGCTCTCAGCGTGAGGGCGACTGTTCATCTTCTCTTATGAGCTGCGGGACAAGGGCTCCCTCCACTGCTTGCTGTTTCACGTCTGTGATGCAGCAGTGGCAGTGAAGGAAAGGCCAGCCTTGCTTTGTCCAAGGCCTTTAATAGACCTTGAGCTATTGCAAGGCCTTCATTCATTCATAAGTTCCATCTCTAACATATTCATTTATGTAAATTTATTGAAATTTGAAATGTAAATTAAATCTTTTTTTCCCCCCCGGCCCCTGAGACAGTGTCGGAGAGATGATGTGGCCCACCTGCCAAAAAGTTTGGACACCCCTGGTGTAGAGGGTGTGAATGAGTCTCTCTCCGTGTAATGCTAAAAGTCTAAATCAGGGGTTTCCAAACCCTGGCCCAGGGACCAGATGTGGCCCGCGGCAAGCCTTTATTCGGCCCGCGGCCAGCCTCTTGTCTCCTGAAAGCCTCTGGCCCACTTGGCCAAAAATGACTGGAACTGTGCTCTGGTTGCGTCTGGAGGGTGTTCTAAGGGCCAGAGTTTGAAGGAATGAGCCCATTCATTCATTTAGTCACTCCTCTAAGTTCCATCTCTAATTTATTTATATAAATTTTATATTTAAATTTTTTTCCAGCCCCCAACACCGTGCCAGATATTTGATGCGGCCCTCTAGCCAAAAAGTTTGGAGACCCCTGTCCAAGAGGGAAAGGTCCAGCTGTCTGGCCAGGCTGGCTGCTTCAAACTACACACCTGCTTCTGACCCTCTGATCCTGATTTGCCGTTCGGAAACCTGGCCCAACTTTTTGGACTGCGCACCAGTTTTCTGGATAACAGTCAACTCCCCTCCGGTGCCCAACCCCAACTGCCCGGAGCCTGGCAGTTGTGGGGAGTGACTGCCGCCCTTTGCAGCTGCAGCATCTCAGTCCCAACCGCGATGTCTTCATGCAACCCTGAGCATATCTGCACACTGAACAGAAAGAAACATTGGCAGACTGGGCTACCCGGACACAAGATGCACCACCAAAACACCAGGAAGTAATGGCAATGTGAGAACAGGCAGAGGTCCAGCAGACTTGGTGGAACAGAAACTGGCTGGCTCTTGAAATGTGGGGACAAGATCCACCAGTTGCTCTCCAGCGCGCACCCTGGTGAAATGCCTGGGAGCGCCTCATGACTTCAGTGGGGACTCGAGAAGACGGGAAGCCCTGTGCCAGCAGTCTGTGCCTTCCTTGGGTTGAAGGTGCATCTGTGCAACCCAGAAGGCCACTCACATAACCCAACAACTAGATTCCTAGCCCCTTTCCCTAACTCTTGCTAAACCGAAATAACCACATATGCACCCCCTGCGTTCCCGTCTCTTGTGTCAAAATCTAGGCTGCTGGAACAGGAATTGTCTCTCCACTCCACGTACAATGCCATGCACAGAGACTGAGAAATATAAATAATTATTATATGCGCTCATCATTCCCTTTCCACCAGCTGCATTTTATTTTTTTTCCACCCATTACATGCAGTCTCTGCTGGTTTCAGGACACCTGAGCCGTCAGGCATTTCCCAGGGCAAAGAGCTAATTACCACCTGCAATCTAATTAGAACAGCCAGTACTTACCTTTTGAAATCTAACAGCAACACGGCCTACACACAGCGTGCATCCAAGTGATGCGCCCCGAGTTTTGTGGTTTGGAAGGACAGCGAGGGGAGACCAAGGCAGATACAAGACCTGCCCCACGTGCCCGACAGTGGTGCCCCAGGTGTATTCTGCGTGGCACAATGAGCTTGCCAGAAACACACACATGTAAATACCCGGGGGTTCTGCCACTGCTCCCCTGCCTGCAGCCACAGCAAACCGCTGGGCACTGCTGCTGTGATTGCAACACCTGCAGGTCCAATTCTGCACTTGTGGCTCCTTCCCTACAGCCAGCACTTGAAATTGTGATGTCAGTGAGGTTTTAAGAAAGGGAAGCAGGTCTGGATTCAGAGGACAAGAGAGGGCACCATCTTCTCCGTGCCCCAGACCCCTCCCAAAAAACCGTTCTGGTCAAATAAATAAGGACACAAACAACCCGAAACGGCACTGCCGAACACTACCTAAATCACGCTGCAGGGTGCACTCTCCACCCTTTTCCACAGCAAGAAATGCAAATTGTGTTGCTTTGCCCTATCCAGGGCTCAACCTTGAACTGCATCAGCAAAGCGCTTCTCTCCCTGAGCAGACAAGCACTGCAACTCTCCCGAACAAGCCAGGCCAGGGGGGAGCATTGACATTCAATTCAGGCCCCAGCGTTGCCTCCGCCTGCCTAGAATCAGAGAAATACTTGTTCCCACCAAGGGAGCAGCTCAAAGGTAATTCAGTCTCCTGTGCTAACAGCATGAACATAAGAACATAAGAACATAAGAACAGCCCCACTGGATCAGGCCATAGGCCCATCTAGTCCAGCTTCCTGTATCTCACAGCGGCCCACCAAATGCCCCAGGGAGCACACCAGATAACAAGAGACCTGCAAGGCCTCCTGGGAATTGTAGTTAAGAACATAAGAACAGCCCCACTGGATCAGGCCACAGGCCCATCTAGTCCAGCTTCCTGTATCTCACAGCGGCCCACCAAATGCCCCAGGGAGCACACCTGATAACAAGAGACCTCATCCTAGTGCCCTCCCTTGCATCTGGCATTCTGACATAACCCATTTCTAAAATCAGGAGGTTGCGCATACACATCATGGCTTGTACCCCATAATGGATTTTTCCTCCAGAAACTTGTCCAATCCCCTTTTAAAGGCGTCTAGGCTAGACGCCATCACCACATCCTGTGGCAAGGAGTTCCACAGACCGACCACACGCTGAGTAAAGAAATATTTTCTTTTGTCTGTTCTAACTCTCCCAACACTCAATTTCAGTGGATGTCCCCTGGTTCTGGTATTATGTGAGAGTGTAAAGAGCATCTCCCTATCCACTCTGTCCATCCCCTGCATAATTTTGTATGTCTCAATCATGTCCCCCTCAAGCGTCTCTTTTCTAGGCTGAAGAGGCCCAAACGCCATAGCCTTTCCTCATAAGGAAGGTGCCCCAGCCCCGTAATCATCTTAGTCGCTCTCTTTTGCACCTTTTCCATTTCCACTATGTCTTTTTTGAGATGCGGCGACCAGAACTGGACACAATACTCCAGGTGTGGCCTTACCATCGATTTGTACAACGGCATTATAATACTAGCCGTTTTGTTCTCAATACCCTTCCTAATGATCCCAAGCATAGAATTGGCCTTCTTCACTGCCGCCGCACATTGGGTCGACACTTTCATCGACCTGTCCACCACCACCCCATGTCATGGAATAACGACAGCAATGACCAGCTGGAATTTTAACCAAGGAGCCCGGCAACTGCCAGCCCTGGACAAGAGAAGATGCGCATGCCCTAGCCAAACGTATGGAAAACCCATGTGCCGCTTTAGGAGGCCGCCAATAGTGGCCACCCCAGAAAAGTAAGGTTTCTCCTCTCCAGCTCTCTTTCCATTACAGACTTCCTGGCTGGCTACAAACATGCACACATTTAGCTAGCACAGGAGCACAAAAACCGCTTGTCATACACCTGTACATCTTTCTCCAAAGAGGTGAAAACAGAGTTTGGGTAGGCAAATGCGGTTTCCACTGTAGCCTGACTACATTTCCCACAGGCCCCCTTTTGGCTCCTTGAGCACACAAGCAGGGATCAGGAATGAAGTCTGGTGGAAGTGGAGATGGTCAGAAGAGGAGTGCGCCCGTGGGGTACAAATGGGCTGCGCCAAACTGGCCCGTTCAGAGAGGCATGGGCTTGGGGAGGAGGGTGCAGAGTGAAGAACCAAACGCTGCCCTTGGCAGGAGATGTGAGACTTGCAAAAGGTGGCATTCACAAAGGGGGCAGAGTCATAAAGCTCCATGCCAGGAAGGCGCTCAAAGAGAGGGCTGAGGGGCTCTGTGGGTCAGAGAACACGGCAGGAACAGCAATGGGGGAAACTGGAGGAAGAAAGTTGAAGCGAGGAGAGAAGCTGGAGGAGAGTCCCTGGAAGAAGAGCAGTCTAGATGACCACCACAGGACCCATCTCAGTCCAATGGAGAGGCCTGAAGGTCAAGATGGCACCTCCCCTAAACAGCAGGACCTGGGGGGGGACAGGACTGGGAAGGGCCTGAGGCCTTTGGGAGCCACAGCCCACCGGCAGGGCCCAAAGCAAGACTGATGAAAAAGTGTCCCAATCCCCGGCTTAAGGATTGACCACGCCAGTCCCCTGGGAGCAGGACGAGACAGGGGCAGCAGGGGGAACCGATCGGTGCCTCCCTGCAGAGCTCCCCCTTCACGTCAGGAGAGCTGCTCCTCTGCCAGGGCCACCTCACTTGGAGCAACGCAGGCACCCAAGACCCTCACCCGCTGCTTCTCCAGACCAGGGCAGGGGGTGGAGGGAAAAGGATGCAGATGTACATGCAAGTTTGTCAGTGGGGGGGCAGGCATCGCATCACGGCAGGGAGGAGAAACACCCAATCCGCACTAGAGGAATTCATAAATATTTGGAAGGGGATTTGCAGTTGTTTGCACTGGTGAGGAGGGGCAGGGGGAGGCCATGCTCTGTGTGTGTGTGTGTGTGTGTGTGTGTGTGTGTGTCAAATTCAGTTCGAGTAAGATATTGACTGACTGACATATTTATGGCTCAAAAGCCGGCCGGCCGCGAGCTCCTTTCGAGGACACCAGCCCCACATGTGGGTACTTTTATGGGGGAAGAATGGCAGGCCCCACAGGGGCCCCCACAAAGACCCAACCATGCCCACTCAGCACTGGGGGGCAACTTGGTGGGAAGGACTGCCTCTTTCAGAGGTGAACGAGGCTCTTTCCTGCCATTGCTGCTCCTCATTGACCCCCTTTCCCTGGCGTGCTGTGGGGGTGGGAGTCTGATACGGGGGCATTTGCAGCAGCAGAACATCAGGGAGATCTCAAAGGGGTGAGATAACGGAGAGAAAGAGGCCTGGGCTACACCTTCAACCTTGCAGCTGGTGGGGGGTGGCGTTCGTGGGTGAGGGGATCATGACTGGGATATTGGGGGGTGGAGCATCCTGGGGGGCTCCAGGTGGGTGGAGAGTCTGGGCCTACTCTTGGAGGAGCCCATGGGGCTACTCCTAGCCTGCTCCTTAGGGTGTGGGGGGGCACCCTCCAAACCCCCCCCCTTCTCTCACCTGGGCTCAGGCAAGGTGATCTTCTTGCTGGCGCGGGCGGCGGGCGAGCTCTTGCTCTTCTCCATGGCCATGAGGTAGCTCACGTCGGCCAGGACGGCCTCCAGGTCTGCCATCTTGGCTGGCCAGTGGTCCAGGCTGTGACTTGGTGTGGCTGGCTGGGCCTGACCCTGGCCGGGCTGACCTTGGCCGCTGCCCTTGCCTCACTCCACTGCCTGCTAAGCCCTACCTCGACTCGGCCGGGGTCCCCATCCCCCTGGGCTGCCCCATGCCAGCCCCCTCCCAGCCCTGGCCCCCAGGCAAGACCCCCAAAAGAGGAACTGAACCACCACCCCTAAGCCTGCCCCCCAAGTGACTACACCCCCAAAAGCCTCCCTACTTGAGGACCCCCTGCACCCCCACCTCACCAGGTTTGGGTATAGGGACCGGGCAGTGCTTCCTGGTGCCCCTGAGCCTCCCACCAACTAAGGCCTTCTTTGGTTATAGGGAATGGGTTGTGCCCCCTGCTGCCCCCCCCGCTAAGGCCCTCTTTGGGTTACAGGGCTAGCCCCTTGCTGTCCCCCCCCAGCTTTGAGTTATAGGGACTGGGCAGCTGCCCCCAAGCCCCCCTTCCCCCAGGTAAGGCCCTCTCTGGACTGGGCTGTGCCCCCCAAGCCCCCCACCAGTGTGTCCTGCTGTCCGGGGGCTAGTCCCGGGGGGGCATCCTCCCTCCCCGCCCGGAGGACGTGGGGAAGCCCTAGGGGAGCCCCTCCGGCTGCTGCCCCACTGCAGGCAGGCAGGGAAGAAGGGGGGCCGGGGGCTGCATGCTCCCTAGGCGGGGGCCGCAGCCCGCGCGCCCCGCGCCCCCGTCCCGTTCGTGCCGCGGCTGCGGCTGCCGCTCCGCTCCGCAGTCGCTCCGCCGGGCAGGGCGCTCCTCCTCCTCCTCCTCTCCGCGGCCACTTCCTCGGCCGGCCCGGCGCAGCAGCATCACCAGCAGCAGCGCGAGGAGAGGACCGGACCGGGACCAGGCGGCGCCCTCCAAAGCCCGGCGCTGGAGCCGCGCAGGAGCCGGAGGGGCGGGCGGGCGGGCAGGCCGGAGGGGCGGGGTCTCCCTGCGCACAGCCCACCCCGGTCCGGGGGAAGCCCTCCAAAGGCGCCTCTGCGGGGCCGCCCCCCACCCGCAGGACCCCCCAGGGGCACAGCCCAGGGCGCCTTGGACATCAAGGCTTGGACTCCAGGGTGGGCGGGAAGCGCTCCAAAGCTGCCCTTGCAAGTGCAGGGGGCTGAATGGACCACATGCTGTGAATTCAGATGGCCTGGGAGGCTAGAATAGCTGACCCCCGGCGCAGGGGGCACTTAGCCACGGGGCCCAATTTCTGCAGGGCCGGGTCGCAGCACCCCCAAGATTAGAAGCAGCGTTTAGGATAGATCTCTAGGGCCGAGTGAGCTTAAAAAGTGCGCTTCAGACATGCAGGTGAGTTAAAGGACCGCGTGGATATCGAAGCACACTCTAAGATGCTGTGAATTCAGATGGCCTGGAAGACTAGAGTGGCTGACCCTGGCACAGGGGGCCCTTTTAGATGTGGGGCCCCACTGGAAACACTTTTTGCAGGGCTTCACGTCCATAGCCAGGGGCTGTAAACTCTTAAGAGTATATACATAACATTCACGATAGACCTTAGATCTCTAGGGTAGAATGGACAGCCATCAAAACAGGCGCTTTAAAAGTGCATGTGAGTGGATGCACCAAATGGATCAAAGCACATTTTAATATAAAATTGCAAACAAGACCCTGGCGTGGGGGGGGGGCTTAGGTGTGGGACCCAGTTGGAAACACTTTGTGCAGGGCCCCAGGTGCACAACTAGTAATGACATTTCTGATAGACTTCGGATCCCCAGGGTCCGATGGAGAGCCATTCAAAACATGTCCTGGTCACTCATGGGAAGCAGAATTATTCTGCATACACAGCTTATCTACTGGACTTTATCCGCTGGACTTTCATTCCAGAACCTCCAGTGCATTAAAAAAAAAAATCAGTGGATACCAAATCAGTGGAAAATTAGCTTTAAAGTTCCACTTCCAGGTTTCTTGCTCCTCCATTGTCGCCCAGAATGCATTGGTATAGACGCTATACTGCGCTCCGCCACTAGATGGGGTGAATAATGGGATCTATTATTATTATTATTATACTTTATTTTTACCCCACCTTTCTCCCCGAAGGGACTCAAGGCGACTTACAAAACAAAGGTTAAAACAGTTAAAACAGTTGCAGATCTATGGACTGAAATTATAATTATTTAATAGCCCAGATATGAGAAATGGGATTTTGGTGCTTCTTTCCTTGTAGTAGTAGTAGTAGTAGTAGTAGTAGTAGTAGTAGTAGTAGTAGTAGTAGTAGTAGTAATAATAATAATAATAATAAAACTTTATTTCTATCCCGCCCTTCTCCCCAAAGGGACCCAGGGCGGCTAACAACATATAAAACAGCCTATAAAACATATAGACCACAGCCCTTGGTGCTTCCACTGATCACACCTGCGCTCCAGAAGTTAACCATGACCTCTGGATGCCATCAGGTCTCCGCGCGTGACAAAACTTGCCTCCTAGAAACCTTTGTAGCATTGATTCCAAAAAATGACTGTAGATCTTTCCACCGGGAGGGGGGGGAAGGCTGAGAATTGGCAGGGGGACTTTTATAGGACACCTTTTCATACTCTGCAGGTAGCACACTGCAGGCAGGAGAGAAGAGAGCCAGTGGAGAACTAGGCCCTCCCTTCTGCACCACCTGCCCTTGCCTCCAGTCTTTGAGAGTGGCACTTGGGCAGCAGGCAAGAACTTTCATCTCTGCCTGGCTATGTGTGGGGTGGAGACCACAAAGAACAGGAGTGAGGGGAGGGCAGCTGATAGCTTTCAGAGGCATCCATCCAGCTGATGCTCTGTTGGAGAAAGGGGGCTGAACAAGGCAGCCCTCTGGTCTCTTTCTTACCGTGCACAATTCAGAGAGATCCTCCCCCCCCCAATACTCAGCTGAAGAGGCTCGAGCAGGAAAGGTGCTTGTGGTGCTTGGGTTGCCCTCCTTCCTGACTGGCTGCTTGTGAAAAACCGCAATCCAGAGAGGGTGGGCAGAACAAACAGACCGGCCCACCAGCCATAAAACAATAAAATGAATGAAACAGGAAGGACCTGCAGAAACCCAG
Source organism: Tiliqua scincoides (assembly GCF_035046505.1). NCBI lineage: Eukaryota > Metazoa > Chordata > Lepidosauria > Squamata > Scincidae > Tiliqua > Tiliqua scincoides. The sequence continues at coordinate 12,201,460 of NC_089834.1, forward strand.
CAGGAAAAACAGGCCATTGATAAAAGCAGCCTGCAGAGAGGCCGCCCAGGAACAAGACCCGCACAGGCCCCTGCCAAAGGCAGCCAGGCATGCCCAGCACTGCCCAGGCACCTCAATCTATCCTGCCTGCAGGAGATGCTTTTGCATGACCAGGCCCCACACAAAGAGGGCGGCACTGGACTGAGGTCTGGGGCTGGTCCTGGGGGAGACAGACATGTGCACACAGTGGTCCACAGGACAAGCCAAGGGCAAAGGTGTCCAAGCTGCCTGCCTGATCTTAACTTGCTCATCGAAGGCCTCCACTTAGGCAGCTTCGACCCCTGCTCAGGGACCCCCTTCTGCAGCTCCGTGTTTATTTTGGGCGCAGGGTCGGCTTACGAGCCCCTGCTCTGTTTCCCGCTTATCTCGTGATCCCTCGTTACCGCCACAGAGCCGGCTTCTGCTTCCACTTGGCTTCTTCTCCCGCCTTGTGGAGGGTCAGAGGTTTTCTCTAGAAGTCCAGCTAATGCTCTGCAATCCCCTCACCTCTTGGGAGGATTACCACTCATCTCTCCTGTGATGTGCAGGCGCTTCAGGGAAGGAAAGTCCACTGGTTCAGCGCTTCTCCAAGGTATGGAAAGGCCTCTCCTTCTACAGGGCTCTATAGGGCTACAGGGCACTTGCTGAAACCCAGCAAGAAGTAGGCTACCTCCATGCCAGATGCAGGAGAGGACACCAGGATGCAGGCTGTGTCTTGCTGTCTTTTGTGCTCCCTGAAGCATTTGGTGGGCTCTTCTTATCTTCTTATGTAGGCTATAAGCTCAATCAAGAGCCCAGGTCTACCCAAGCAGGTTAGATAGGCGCTAGATAGGCATTATATAGGCGCTAGAGAGGCACTAGATAGGCTTTATATAGGCACTAGATAGGCGCTATATAGGTGCTAGATAGGCACTATATGGGTGCTAGATAGGCGTTATATAGGCACTAGATAGGTGCTATTTAGGCACAAAATAGGCGCTAGGTAGGCACTAGATAGGTTAGCACCTATCTAGGCGCTAAAGAGGTGTTATATAGGTGCTAGATAGGCACTACATAGACATTATATAGGCGCTAGATAGGCATTGGATAGGTGCTAGATAGGCGTTATATAGGCGCTAGATAGGCGCTAGATAGGTGCTAGATAGGCGCTAGTAGGTGCTATAGGCGCTAGATAGGTGCTAGGTAGGCGCTAGATAGGCGTTAGATAGGCGCTAGATAGGCATTAGATGGGCGCTGTATAGGTGTTAAATAGGCACTTTCAATACAAGTCAATACTACCTGCATCCCAGTGATATGTTTTACTTTTGCAGGGTTGCAGGCCTGTGTATTGCACTGGTGTGTAAATGGAAGGATATGTTGCATGTTATTTCTGTGTAGGCAAGACATTTTCCATGCATGCAGAGATGCATTTATTCTATGCAAATTATTGTCACCTGGCTTTACAGATAATGAATGCATCTCTCAAAAAACCCACATTATTTTCTCTTCCTGAAATTTGGGGGAGTTTTGGGTCTTTGCTGTTTCTCCAGACTTATCCTTTCATTTTGCCCACCAGTAGAGATACCTGACATCATTGCCCCCCCCCTGAAAAAATAGTCGCGCCCCCCCCCACCTCTAGCATCCGACTATGGGCCTGCAGCTCACTCGCATGACTCCTCTTATCCCAAGGCCTTCTAGGCTTGGCCCTTTAAAAGGCACCTTGCAATATCAGTCATCATGCAGGAGTGAGCAGAAAATATTCTTCAGGCACAAGAGCCTTCTAGGAAGACAGGCGGAGCTCCTTGACCTTCAGCAGTCAAGCAGGAGAGAATTTCTCTCTGCACTTTCCAAAAGTCCCTCTTCCCATCCAAGAGGTCTTTGAGGCCGTGTTCCTCCGCTCAGCTCCTCTTTTCCCAGGAGTTCAGGCTGTCTGTTGGCCAGCAGAGAGGACTCCTCTCCCTCTCTGTTTTCTACTGGTGCCTTCCCTTCTTTCCTTACGGATCTGGACCATGCACATTATGTTGTCAACTTGCATCACCAGGAAATGGATCAATAACCGACCCCCTCAAAATCAGCAAAATTTCCCAGGAAAAGGCTGGGGTGGAGAAAGCAAAACACTCCCAATAAATAGAGAGAGTGACACAGATTGGCTTGAAGCCCAGTACGGATGTTTTCAGCAGAGGGAATGAGGCGTGATGGGCAGCGCTTGCAAGATGGCATCACTTCTGTGATGGATAAAGGAGCACAAGCGAGTCTGCACCAAGAAATGAGAATGCCAAAAGGGTGCAGGAGGCCAAGGAGGTCGGCAGCAGGTGCAGGGAAGGGTTGGGCCCCCCCATCTCATGTGCCTTTTTTGCACTTTGGGGGGAGCAACCAAATTCTGGGAACTGGGGCCCTCCCAGATACACGGACCCCAGCACGGCCTGGGGCTGCCGGACCACGCTCCCAGCCTCCCCTGCCCTGGGGAGGGGCCAAGCAAGGGCAGCTGGGCTCTCCTCTCCCCCAGACAGCTGCTGCCTCCCACGCGCCCCCCTGGCTTGCTCAAGAGAGGTCCGCATGAATCTTTCATGGCAAAGGGAGCTCTGCTCTCCCTGAGCAAGAGGCAGGCGGAGTGTCGAGGATGGCGGGGACGCATTGGCTTCTTCCCAGGAGCGGGTTCCTTGGCACCGCTGTGTCCTCTCTGTGGCTTTTCTACCTGGCTCTCATGCCAGCGAACAAGCAGGATTCCTTTTGCAAACCAGAGCCTTTTCCTTGTGGATCAGGGTGCTGATGCTTGAGCAAAGCCCTTCCCTGGCACCAGCACCCAGGGCAACTTGCGTCCGGTGGGACTTGTGGGCAGGGGTTTCGGGAGAAGAGACCCAAGGAAGGGCACAGCTGCTTCGGGAGAAGAGGCCATCAGGAAGGACACAGCTGCTTCTGGAATCCGCTGCTGCAAGACGTGGCCACAGCCGCTGGCCCTCCTTGCTGGTTTCAGAGGAGGCTGGTCACACTGGGAGGAGGCGGAGAGGCAGTGGCTGGTAGCAAGGGCAGCTCAATGGACCCTTTGCAGTCTGGGGCACCCTGTTCCTGGCCTGCAGGTCCTGTCCTGAATTTCCAACCAGGGCTGGAGACAGGAAGCCGGGCCAGGTGGGCCCAGCAGCCAAGGTCTCGTCACATCCCCTCTCCCGCTCCCATCAGCACTGCTGGTTTTCTCACTGCCGCATTTTGACACAGCAGGTGACAAGCTGCATGTGTGCAAGGCCCAGGGAAAGGGCTCTGGGTGCTTCTGCAGGGAAAACTATGGTGCATGGAAATGAATGAATAAACGGATGAAGAGAGAGGAAGGCAGCCGGTTCCAAGCCCACAGATTGGCACAGCAAGAGATGCAGCCCACGGGGACCGGAGGAGATGACAGAGAGGCCTGGCAGTAGCGGTGCCTGAGTCGGAGAGGGGTGCCCCCTCACCTCTATCTGGCCACCCTGGCCTGGAGACCCACAGGCTCGAGACCAGGGAGGCCACAGAGAGCGTGGAGGCGCCAATGGGTTGGTTCTCGCTCACTCGGGACCCGTCTGCTTGCATAATAGCCCTTCTCCTTCCGACATAAATCTTCCTTGAGTCTCGCTGTCCTAATTAGTTCTCTCTCCGCTTCAGAGCCAGCCGAGCCAGCCGGGGAGGGGGTGGGGGAAAGAGGCTCCTTTCCTTCCCAGCTGCCATCTGCAGCTCTGTCCTGATGCCAGCCAGAGGAGGCTGGAATGCCTGCGATGGATCCTGGAGAGGTCGCTCAGGCTCTGGTCCAGTCTGTCAGAGCAGAGGCGGGCGCAGGCACTCTCTGCTCTGCCAGGGACACAGTCCAGCCCAGGTCCTGAGCTCAGTGGGACAACCCTGTGGGCTCAGACCAGAGGTCTACTCAAGCATCAGCCATCCAGGTGCCTCCAGGAGCCCTCACGGGTCTGGTGTGAAGGTGGCAGCCCTCCCTCTAGTTCCTCCCCAGCTTCTGTTACAGAGAGTTGATGTTCTGGGCAAAGGTGTCACGAGGGATTGCATCCTCTGGAGCAAGAGCTCACTGCATCACCCCCCAAGACGACGACAACAACAACAATAGTATTTATATACCGCTTTTCAACAAAAAGGTCACAAAGCGGTTTACAGAAAAATCAAATAACTGGCTCCCTGTCCCAATAGGGCTCACAATCTAAAAAGATGCAAAAGAACACCAGCAGGCAGCCACTAGAAAAGACACTGCTGGGGTGAGGAGGGCCAGTTACTCTCCATTTGCTAAATAAAAGAGGAGCACCCACTTGAAGAAGTGCCTCTTTAACCAGCTAGCAGGGGTAAACCAGTTAGCAGGGGTTTCTAAGCTTAATAAGCTATTTCAGGCCAAAGCCTTAACTGGCGTTTCCATACTGGCTACAATACTCCGGAAATTTTGTAAACTATCTTGAGTTCCCTGTAGCACTGGGCAGTTTGTGATATAAACAGGGTTATGGGGGGGGGGGGGGGAGTTACTTCTATACACCAAGTGCATTTTGAACCTGACAAAGGTTGCCATTAAATCAAGTCATTTTGATGAACTTCAAATCCTTGATCCTCTTCCTTCTCAGTCAATATGAATTAAGACTCTCTCTTACATCAATAAAGTTGTAATTTTATACACTCTTTCACTGGAGTAGTGCTCTAATGGTCAAACTAGATATGATATTGGAGACACATGAATGCATCTCAATGGTCCTCCTCCCCTACCAGACCATACAGAATAAATTACAATCGTATTCATGCAGCCTAAATGCAGGGTGAGTGTAGCCCCCATTAACTTTATTTTGTAATAAATAAATTTATGTATTTGCCCCGTCCACCCATCAAGGCCATCACCCTCTCACTCCTGCCCTGTTTCCCAGCATCTAAGGCAGGTTTTTGGGGGCTGCAACGTCAAAAGAGAGCACGGAAGGGAGTTGATGTGTCCTTTGATCAAAAATATTTCGCTGGGAACTAAAAGGCATCCAGCCTCCTCCTGCATGATTGGAATTGCCTGGAGCAATTTTCCTGGAGGGAGAACTTGTGGTTCAAAGCAATATTTGTCTCCTTTCGCTTCAAGGAGTGTGGCTGCCACCCCTTTTACGATAACAAAGGACTCTGGCACTTCCAGGCCTGCCTTGGACAGGATCCTGCCTCTCAGACGGAACCACAAGAAGCTTGCTGTGTCCCTCCACGTCTTGCTGTGGGGAATGTTTCACATCCAAGAGGATGGGAAAGCCCCAAGAGTTGGCATTTTAATATGGGGAAAACGGCAGTGAGCACGGCGTGTGCAGACTCATGGGAAAAAACAGGGCCGTGGTTAGAACATCGTGTCCCGAGGATCCCCATCTGGCCCGGATGCCTTTCAAAGGGCCTTTCCCTCCAAAGACTGATGGAGGGAAAGCCCATCTCAGGGTACTATGGAGCTATGATACTAAGGCTATGGGGGGGTACGTGTAACGTGACATCTGGTGGGTCACTTTGAGGTGCAGGAGGCTGGACTAGAAGGGCTGTTGGCCTGATCCATCAGAGCTCTTCTGATGTTCTTGTAGATGCTTCCCAGCCCCAGCAACTACCCCGGGCATCCCGTGGTCCCAAAAGCTGCCCCAGACTCCCCTTGGAAGCTTCCCACTTGCTCTCTGGCTGGTGTGCACAGTCCTGTGGGATGCTCCCAGCTTCCATCCCAAAGGAGGAGCGCAATCCTGTTTTTCTTTGGGGGGGGGGGTTTGCATTGCCTTCAGGAGAACAGCCGCAGCCACCTATCTCTTCCCTGCAGTAACGCAATATCCTCCACGATGCCCTAATCCCATTATGTTGCCATGCGGCGACTGACAGCTCTCCTGAACTGCACAGAACAGATGTTTGCTAACTAGCGTTTCTGCTGGCCATGCACTTGCCTCTGTCTGCTCCAGAAATAAGCTGTGGGGGGGGGGGGAGAGGAGAGAATTGTGCTGCCACTTCTGGAGTTGATAGCATTTCTCAAGACACCCCAGCCGCTTATTTTTACCACCAGATAAATTACATCATGCCCTTGACCGCCTGCCCATGCGCTCAGGATTGGTTTCTATTGCTATTTTTCCCTCTAGAGGATCCAGGTTGACGTTGAGTGAGGGCTTAGCATAACTAGGGGCACTAGGTGGGTAGGTCAGTTTGGTGCAGTGGGTATATCTCTCCTGCCCACAGCCAGGGCTTCTGGAACCAGTCTAGAGGCTCATGCAGGAGAAGTCCATTTGTAAGGTGCCCAAGATGCTGATTCAGGCTATTGGTCTATGTAGGTCAACTTTCTCAACACCAACTGTCAACAGCCCTCCACATGGGGTCTTTCCAACCCCACCTGGAGAATTGAGAACCTGGAGTGAACCAGGAACCATCTGCAAGCAAAGCAGGGATCTTCACGGAGCCACAGACCCTCCCCTGAATCCTGGTGGAGGCCCTGAATCTTAGGAGGCAATTATGAGCTCCTGCCATGCACAAGTTGACTTCCAAAGGTGTTCTGCTCCTTATCCCCTCCCACTGCTACAAATGCAGCAAGTTGTTGGCCCGCCACCACCCTGGTAGCGCAAGAGGGCAAATGCCAGCTGGTTTAAGAAGCCCCCAGGGAGTCCTCATGGGTGACTGAAAAATTGTGCGCTCACAAAAAAAATCTGGAGCCTCAGTCCTTGGGCAGATCCATTTCTGGAGACTCCGGATTTGGTCTGCCTGAAGAGTACAAAACCCTGAAACGTGCACATCTCTTTTGCAGTCACATTTGGACTGAATTTCTGGCCCTGATCTGGCACTATTGTGCTTCTGAGGCTTGCGTGTTTAGTCTTGTGAGCCGCTCGGTGCTCCCTCCTTTAACAAGATCAAGGCAGGGCACAAGTTTAAAAAAAATGAACCAACAAACCCTGAAACCCCTCAGTGTCCTTTACTAGCCACACCGAGACTCCAGGGACAGCAAAGCGATTCCTTGGCACTGTTTCCACAGGACATGTTCTGGCCTTGCGCTTTTCAAGAAGCGCCTTGTGGACATTTCCTGTTGAACAGCAGTTCAGGGCAATTCCAGGACAAACAAGTAGATGGATAAATAAGGAACCAGCAATTCCCAATTCAAAAACACGCCCCACCAGAGTACAGGCTGGGGAGGGGGCAAGCAACGGGGCTGCCCCTCTTGGGCACTCTGGAGGGTCTGCAGGGGAATGAGACCCCAAGCGCCGCCAGCCTTGCACAGAAGCCAGCCCTTCTTCCTCTCGGCTGCTGTAATCCACTGATACATTTTAATCCCATTAATCTCCATGTGGCTGTTTCCAATTGCGGATGCCATCGGAGAGGTGCCTCGTTTTAAAAAAAGCTTTTCTCTCGCCTGAACATTTATCCACCATCAATTGTTTCTGTGACTCTTTAGAAGGGAATTTGGTGGAGGCTGCAGGGGGTGGAGACTTCAGAGGTCTATCAACTTGTGGCCTGGCGCAGATGGAGAGATGTTCTTCTCTCTCCTGCACAACAACAGAATGCAAGGCCACCTAATGAAATTAGCACACAGGATGTTCAGGAGAGACAAAAGAAAAGGATTACTGCACACAAGGCTGAATTAAGACGTGGAAGGAAGTCTCTGTCCCGAAATGCTCTGAAAGTGGATTAAACAAATCCGTGGAGATAGAACAGTCAGTGGCTATTAGTCACGGTGGCTAATATGTGGAGCATCCATATTTCAAGGCAGTCTAGCTTGTTGCTGGGGGGAGAAGAGGAGCAGGGCAGGGCTGGGCTGGACTTCACAATCTGCCTGCAGACTCTTTTGGAGGCTTTTGGTTCTGACCCAGCAGAGAGAGAAATGCTCAACTTGTTTTACTTATGCACAGGGAACGCTTGGGCCCAGATTTGGGTTCATGGTCATTAGAGGTAAGGGGTTGCCCTGTGAGTGTTTTAACTGGGGCAGACTCTGGCATCACCAAGGGACAGCCATGGGACGTGCCACCCTCTTTGGGCCAGTCAAGGCCGAGCACCTCTTCGGTCCTGAGGCCTTCCGCAATGCATCATGTGATGCTGGCAGAAATGAGGCAGCGCCTCCTTGGGGTGCCTTGGCAAAGGGCCTGGCGGAAGTAGCAGCTGGGCCAGCCCCAGATCAAACAGGTCCAGCGCCCACAGACCCGCAGTGGCATTAGTCACGGCTCATTTCCCGCCCGGCTTAATCCGGAGACTTGACTGTCACGCAGGGACCGTGAAATGGAAAATCGGCCAAGGAGTGAAGCACACACGGACCTTTCACAAGAGGAAGGAGAAAAACACTCTCAGAACGAGCAAGATGGGGGGTGGATAAGAACATAAGCCTGGCTGGGCCTTGTCGACGCCCTCACGCCAACGTCACAGAAGAGTTCCAGGCCAGAGGGGCTCTCAGGCAGCACCAGAACACCAAAGAGGAATGCAATGCTTCAGACACGGAGTAAGCACGCATGTCTGGTTGTGTCACTTGTCTGACACACACACAAGCCTGTGTGTGCATAACGTGCTGGAATCCCTAGCATGTATGCACTGCTGAAACAGAGGCACCTGCGTTGGCTCGGTCATGTCGTGAGAATGGATGATGGCCGGATCCCAAAGGATCTGCTCTATGGAGAACTCGTGCAAGGAAAGCGCCCTACAGGTAGATCACAGCTGCGATACAAGGACATCTGCAAGAGGGATCTGAAGGCCTTAGGAGTGGACCTCAACAAGTGGGAAACCCTGGCCTCTGAGCGGCCCGCTTGGAGGCAGGCTGTGCAGCATGGCCTTTCCCAGTTTGAAGAGACACTTGGCCAACAGTCTGAGGCTAAGAGGCAAAGAAGGAAGGCCCATAGCCAGGGAGACAGACTGCACTTGCTCCCGGTGTGGAAGGGATTGTCACTCCCGAATCGGCCTTTTCAGCCACACTAGACGCTGTTCCAGAACCACCTTTCAGAGCGCGATACCAGTCTTTCGAGACTGAAGGTGCCAACAACATATACATACATATACAACATGAACTTTAAATTGTACACTGCTTTGGGACTGGATGTTGGCTAAAAAATGGGGCATCAGAGCACATCATCCCTGCCCTCCAAGCACACCTGGGAGGTAACGAACTGCACTTGCTGCAATTCCCTCCTCTAACTATTGTTAAAAGTCCAAGAGCCCTGAAGTTGCCACCGCTGGACTAGCCCAAGGTCAGACAGTGAACTCCTGGCACAGAATTAAGTAAAAGGTGAAGGTAAACTAAGAATTAAAACAAAAAAGAGAGAGTGCCTTTTTGGGGGGAAGAAGGGCTGTGAGATGCCTTGTGGAGCCAACCCATTAATAACAGGGCAGGATTTTTAAGAGAAGGAGATTTGGGCTGGACATTAGAACCGGAACGTGGCCAAAAAACGGCACCTTCAGCCGAGGTGTCAGAGGTTGGGAAGGGGTGACGTGGGGCAACTTCCCAACTGCAGGACAGCTTTGGTCCCAGATCTTGTGCCCTGGCAAGCAGCTGTGGAGTGCAGTCCTGGGAGAGGCAAGAGCTCAGAGGGGCGCAGGCCAGACTTTTGGGACTGTGCCTGGCTCCATTAGCCCCCTGGGAAACTGCTGCTTGTGCAGCAACAAGACGTCCCCTGGGGATCCAGTGACCTTTTGCACGCTCCGGTCCTGCAGCCTCCCCCTCTGCCAACTTGCCTGATCAGGGCTGCCAACAGCTCAAGAGGCACCTTGAGTGGCTGTTGGAGCTGAAGGTCCCTGGCAAGTTGCCGGCCATGATGAATGACGATCCCAGATAATTTGCTATTTTTTCTTTCCAGACAGACGCAGTGGACGCATCCTGAATACCAACGACAGCCAGTCTGAGGAGGAGCCAGAGAGGCCAGGCTGCAGGTTGGCAGCTAATCACTGTATGAGATGCTCGCTCTTCCTTCCAGAGGCGTCACCCAGTTTCATCAGCTGGGCCTGACCGGCACACGCACACACCGCAACAGATGTCTGTCTGCGCCTGAGCCCCGTTCCGACTGGCACTCCACACCCAGGGGTTTAGACCCAAAGATCTCTTGTGATCCCTGCCACACCCAGCGGTTTAGAGAAACGGTCTCTGCTGGAAACAGCAAGAGGTGGTGGCCTTCAGCAAGCCAGAATGGCTGGATGGAACCTCCATGCAGAAAGGCAGTCTACCGTCAAGGCGGGTTCGCAACAGGGATGTATGCCTGAAGATAATGTCTGCCTGAAGATAACATCCACAAGGTCGCCAGTTCGAGGCCACCGGCACCGTGCGACCTTGGAGCAGCTGACAAGCTGAAGCCGAGCAATTCCATCTGCTCTGAGCGTGGGAGGATGGAGGCCAGAATGTGCAGCCAGATTGGAATGAAACACCTGAATGTAGCGGTTCTTGAAAGAAAGAACCTTCTTTCAATTGTAAAAATCCCTATTTAATATTTGTATTGGCAACCTTCAGTCTCGAAAGACTCTGGCATCGCGCTCTGAAAGGTGGTTCTGGAACAGCGTCTAGTGTGGCTGAAAAGGCCAATCCAGGAGTGACAATCCCTTCCACACTGGGAGCAAGTGCAGTCTGTCCCTGGTCTGTCTCCCTGGCTGTGGGCCTTCCTTCTTTGCCTTCCTTCTTTGCCTCTTCTTTGCCCCTTCTTTGCCTCTATTTAATAAGGGATTTAAATAAAGCCTGCCTATGTAAACCGCCTTGAATAAAGTCTTGAATAAAGACCAAGAAAGGCGGTATATAAATACCTGTTGTTGTTATTAATTATTATTATTATTATTATTATTATTATTATTATTATTATTATTATTATGTTCCACAAGAGCAGGGGTGAGGGCCGAGACCAGGAGTTGACTGGAACGAGGGGCTGATCTGGATTTGGTGTTTCATCAGCAACTGCTGGGCACCAACTGAGTGTTTTGAAGTGTGGCCCTGCCTCGTGACTCCTTCTGGAGGACCACTGTGGCAATGATCCAAGACACACACTGGTTTTGTCCTCTGCTTTCCCAGTGGGACTCCGGGTCAGGAGCTGGGCTGTGTGCCTCCTGCACAGGAGCTCTGCCCCCTTCCTGCTGCCTCTGGCTCCCGCAGTCTGTCCTGAAGGTGCTTTTGAAGGTGCCTCGAATGAGTAGTCTTCCCTCCCTAGTGTGGTGACTTATTGGGAGACTGTGGTGGGGGCAGCTTAGTACCCCCTATAGATGCTAAGCTGGCCATGGGAATCTCCTCCCCTGAGGTTTCATCCAGGTCTGCATCTGAGCCCGGGGACCTCATTCACTACTAGAGTTCATGAGGGACACCAAAGGAATTCCGCACTGACTGACGGAGAAGGCCAGGCTCCTCTCTGTGCCTCCCTCTCTTTTCAAAGCACCTTTCTAAATGGCCTCAGGAACAAAGGCTCAGTTCAACAACAAGGCAAGAGGTGGGGAGGGGGAGAAAATCCACTACCATCCTGCAGGGTGCCCAGGTAGCAACTCCCTGTCACCTGGCAAAGCCAGACAGAGAACTGGAAGACAAACCTGTGGCGCCACGCGGTGGCCAGAGCACGGAGCAGAGAAACCAAAATCATTTGGTGGATCAACTCAAAGGCGCTTTCTAAGCGCACATTTTGATTGCTCTCCATTCTGCCCTAGTGATATTTATTATAGACTTTCTATCTCTAGGGTAGAATGGAGAACAATCAAAATGTGTGCTTTAAAAAGTGCATGTATGTATGTCTTAAAAGTGCTTAAAAAGTTTTTATAGACTCTACAGACCCTGGTTGTGAACCAGGGGGCATCACACAAAATGTTTCCAAAGGGGCGCCACAACTCCTAAGGCAGACCCGGGTTGGGGGGGGTCTGGTCCCATCCCTGCCCTGCCCTTAAACTGAGCAGGAGTGACCTCTCTTTTCCTCTGAGGATTTCTCCCCCACAGGCCAAACACGAGCGCACAGAAAGCACCACGAACTGCAGTCGAATGGCAAAGCTTTATTCAGCCATGTCGGCAGCCACAGCAGCGGTAAGCAAGAACGCTCCTCACACGGCAGCAGGCAGAAGAACCAGCCCCGGCCAGGGTGGGCAGGCGGGCAGGTGGGAGGCAACAAGGCTGGGGCCCCTGGTGGCTCTCTCGGAAGACCCTCCCACCCCTCGAGATCTGAGGGGGGCAGGCGGGCAGCCGCTGGCGGGGTGGAGGTTTAGCTGGCAGGGTGGAAAGCCCCGCGCTGGTGCCACTGCATGTCCCGGATGCGCCGCACCGACTGGATCTGGGGCTGCTGGGCCCCGAAATCAACACTGTCTTTATAGTCCCCCTTTTCAAACAGGTACTGGTAGCCTCTGTAGCCAGGATACTGGTATCCCACCCACCTGGAAAACGATAAACAGCGTCAGAAGCCAGGCCCAGAACCAGGAACAGCAGGGAGCAGGCAGGACACTGACTAGGGTGGCGGAAAGTCTGCCTTTGGGGGCGCAACCGCACCCCATTTTCTAGCTGCGGAAAGGAAAATGGGAAAGCTGGAAAAGTTTCTGTTTAAGCCACACTAAACAATGCAGGTTTCGAAAGAGAAGCCTCCCCAAAGGCACCTGTGGGGTGTGCCAGCCGTTCAGCCCCTGAAAGGGGACTTGGCTCCCTACCCAGTGACAAGGAGTTGCCGCCCCAAGCAGGGGTCAGAAGGCTGCGCACAAGGCCCACCGCAAGGCACTGCATTTTTCAGGTGTGCTCTTAGAACACGTGGAGCGTGTGGTGAACAGTGTAACGTGTGACTGTAACAAAGGAGTGTTTCAAAACCCTGGCACTGTCTGGGTCTTTTCTTTGGGGATCCATAAATGGCTGCAGTTGCCTTTTGTGTGTATTATTATTAATTATTATTATTAACAGTATTTATATACCGCTTTTCGACTAAAAGTTCACAAAGCGGTTTACAGAGAAAAATCAAACAACTAATGGCTCCCTGTCCCCAAAGGGCTCACAATCTAAATTTGGTTGGTGGAACAGACCCTGCAACTTAGTGTACAAAAATGGCAGGCGGGTTCCCAGTGAGAGGAAGGAGTGGGCGAGATTCTTGCCGTGTCCACCCTTTGTCTCAAGATGGGGTTTCAGGGCATCATCTGCCTGCTTGCCTTGTTCCGCACTAACCTATGGGGAGCCTTATGGGACAAGTGACACAGGTCCCTGCAAATGCCCCAACGACAGTAGCAGGACTCTGTAGGGGACCCAGCAGAAGCTGCATCAAAGCTCCCGTGTTCGGAGGCAAGTCAGGTCCAGCCAGACCTTCCCCAGGAGACTTACGTGCCACTCTGCACCCGGACAGAAGAGACCTTCTCCTGGTATCCATGAGCATGGAAACTGGGAACGTCGTCATCAATGATCTCGATCTTCTTCCCAGTGAAGCTGGGGTTCTCGTAGAGGACAATCTTGTGCTCCTGGCTGTCCTAGAAGGAAGCAACCCCGGGCCGTGCTCAGTGCCAGCCATGCAGAAGGGTGCAGGGCTCTGGCACACAGCATCAAAGGCAGGCTTGCCAGGCAAGGAGAGCCTGCAGCCGTGGCCACAGACTTCAGAGGCTCTAAAGGAGAATTAAATTCAGGCGGAGAGGAAGAAAGATTGAGCAATGCCTATTGGTCCTGAAGGCTGTGCAGGAGCTCCACTGTCAGGGGCTGGCTCCTTGGCTGCTTTGGGAAGCAGGAGGCCAGGCTAGGCAGGCCTTTGCTGGCCCTGGCTGGGCTGTCTTGTGGCTTCCGCTCTTGCATGATGTCCTGCACTGCACCGCATCTCACATTCCTGGGCATGTCGACTCACAAGGAAGTCCCACCAAGATCAGTGGAACTTGCTTCCAGGTAAATGTGCGCAGGATCACAGCCTAAAAAGGCTCCTCTTCCTCCTTCTAAAGTTAACTGGGATTTTGGCCACAGTCAGGGGATGAATTTCACAAGGGAAAACGGGCAAGACGCATAAGAGAAAAGTGTAGAAGCTTCTGCCCACAGCTCTGGAGCAGCTGCAGCACCCCACAAAAGGCACAAAGCTGAATCTGCCCCTCTCCCACCCAAGGGTCCAAGCCACAGCCCCCTCCAGTCCTCTTCCCCTTACCCCTGAAGATTTTGTCCTCACCACTTTGATGGGCCTCAAGGCGGAGATGCTGTCGCTCCGGCGGCTGTTGGTCCAGGAGTCCCAGCGGGGATATTCTCCCTTCTCAAAGACAAACTGCTCCCCTTTGCAGTTGGCCTGCTCGTAGCCAACCCACCTGGACAAGGACAGGAGAAGCATCCCTTGGGAGAGAGCCACAATCCTCCCAGCTTATGGGAGAGATGGATGAATGACAGAGCAGAAACCGGCTCCCAGGAGTTCTGCTTCTCAGATACTTACGGGCCCGAATGCACCAAGATGGACCCAACTTTTTCCAGACCAGCGTCCTTCAAATTCGGACAAGCAGCATTCAGCTCATGGCATCGACCCTGGAAGTTCTCCTGCTCAAAGACAACTATCTGGATGGGGGGGGGGAGAGAGAGAGAGGTGGAAAGCTGAAGAGCCCCCTTTGCTTTCAGTGGGAAGCTTTTGGTTCCCACTGGTATCCAGGAATCAGCCAAAAAAACACACAAGGGCTTAGTGATGGGTGAACGGGCTGATGCCACATCTACTGTCAGAGTTTTGCGGCCTCAGCACTCGTATGGGTCAATGGAGAGGCCAGAGTGTTGTGTCTACTGGCCAGCTGCAGCATGAACTGTGTTCGAATCTTGCTGCATCCAAGGGAATCCTTCCTGCTTCTCTTGAAATGGGCCAAGGACCCAGGAGGGAGGACCGGGCCTTCTACTATGAGGGATGAAAACTTCAAGAGCTGGAGGAGGGCACAGCACGACGATGTCCCCAAACACCTCTATAAAAGGGATGGAAAAGAGCTGGGTCCTTTTCATCGCCACCTCCATCTTCAGAGGCCGTCTGCTTCAGAGAACCAGATACAGGGACAAGGGATTTCTGTCCCCTGCTTGGGGACTGTTGTAGCCCCCTCCGCCCCAGCTTCTATCACCACCAGAGCTCAGAACCCACTTAGGAGTTCATGACTCCAAAGCCCTCCCCGCCACCATCACGGCCCACTTATGGCACTGCAGGTTACTGCCAAGCTTGCTGCCAAACAAGAGGTGGAGAAGAGGCTCCGGACATCTCTGAAATGGTGCCAGGGATCCTGCGGTAGTTTCTCAGTTCCCAGGCCTGCTCCTGATCCCCGCCTCACTGCCAGCCCTCCTCCCCCCCCCACATGCAGCTAAGGCCCCTTTTACTAGGACATCTTTCTCCAAGAGGACTCCTCAAAAACAGGACTGGCTCCGTGCTTCTGGCTTCCTCTTGAACTTCCCATCATTCCTTTTCGGAGGAGAGGATGGGCAGGCCTCATTCTGGCTACCTTGTGGTGCTCAACAAGGGGAGAGGGCGCCTTTGCAGACTCAGGGACAGACACTGCCCGAAACAGAGGTAGTCCCACAGTTCCTCCCCTCTCAGCACTCTCTCCAGGGGGGTCTTCCCCCACCCTACTTGGTGATGCTCCCGGGGCAACACCGAGGGCTTTCTCCATGCCCAGCAAGTGCTTCACCCACTGAGCTGTGCCTTAATGCCTGGTCTCTTGCAGGTACTTGGCCATCAGAGGGTGTTTCCCCCCGCCCCCCCATAACAGCTTTTCTTGGTTTTCATTTTTTAAAGTCTATCAGGCGGTCTCTTTTCTGCCACCCCTCCCCCACTCTCCTTGACTCAGGGGAGCCTGGACTGCCAGGTGGGTCCTCCCCATCCCATCAGCCCAGGGGAAATCCCTGCACTGCCCTCTTCCCTCCCCGGGCAGCAACGCCCACTGACCTTGGAGGCAGCCTGCTGCTGCTTGGAAGCCTGGTGGTCCGAAGCCATGATGAAGAGGGGGCTGCTCCCTGCGGAAAGAAACCCCAGTGATAGGGTGATGCGCAGCCCACCCAGATCGGGGCTGGAGATGCCCCCAGACCCCAGGGGCAGCCAAGCTGTGGGACCAGGGGGCCGATGCCAAGAGCCCACAGGCAAGCCAAGGGGTGGGATGGGATGGGATGGCCGAGTCTGCACAAGGGTCTGCCGTGCAGAAATCCTGTGCCCTCAATCCTGCCCTTGTGGGACGCCCTGCTCCTTTTCCTTCAGGGTTGACCCCGAAGCACCAAAGGCATTTCCTGCCGTGCAGACATGCGCAAAGAGCACACGAGTGTCTGGAGCTGCTGTGCCACATTAGCCTCTCTCTAGCTTGGCACCGTCTACCTCAGCCACCTGCTGTTCTCCAGGGCTTCAGGAAGGAGGCTCTTTTGCAGACCTTACCGGGTGACGCTGCCAGGGACGGTGGCTGGAACGTTCTGCAAGCAAAGTCTCTGCGCTTCTCCGCCACTGGACTCTGGGACTCTGGGGTGGGGTTTATAATCCAGTAAAGAACCCCCCCCCCCAGTGTGCCCACTCTTAGGGCACAGTCACAGAGCTTGGACTGGCACATGAGAACAAGGCAAAGAACACAGACTCATGCCCCCCAGAACTGGTCTTGTAAGGAAGAAAAATGGATTCAGGAACCTGTTCCCCTGCAGGGAAGGCCAAGCGGATGGCAATTGCTGCGAGGAGGCTGGCAGCCAGATCAAGGCTCCGCCAGGTGCATCTAGCCAGGAGAGAGTATTGGGTTGGGGTGGGGCAGGCAGGAGAAACAGAGTGGAGTGAGGGCCAGGCCAGGCAGGAACCAGGACGGCCACCGCCTGGCACGGGGCTTCCTCTCGCGCCACCTGCGGAAGGTGTATTCAGGCATCTGTCAAACCTGGATGGGAAAGAAGAGGACAAACGTTGGTGAGCAGGCAGACAAGCAAGAGGGGAAGAGGCTTACCGGTCACGCCAGAGTTTGCTTTTGCCACTGAACGGGCTGCATCCCAGCGCTGGCATTTATAGGCCGGAGGCCGGTCCCCGCGCCAGCCACATTGATCAAACTCACCAACGTGTGATCAAAATCGAGAATGCTGGATTACGGTGCAATGAAAACCAAGATCAGCTGACCCTGGGCGGCCTTTTGTCCCGCTAAAGACCGAGAGGCAGAATTATTTCATGAGCTTTCACATTCGGAGCGCCCCTCTTTGTCAGGTCTCTTGGCAAGGAGAGCCGGATTTGTCGACCTCAGCAGGGTGCGTGCCAAGCCCCCGGGCACCTCCCTGGAACAATGCCGCTCCAGCAGCCTGGCCTGAGGGTTTTGTAAGCTGGAGACCGTCCCCCCCCCCAGCCCTTGGGACAAGCCCAACACATCCCCCTCCCCAGCCACCAGCTAGGAGAAAGACAAAAAAGTGCCCAGCTCAGCGCTTGCCAGCTGGAGAAGAGGAATGTGTGGCTTTCCCTGTTGGCTCAGCAGGAAGAGGCAGCCAAACATCTCAGGCTGACAGGCCAGAAGTCGCATTTGTGCCCCTAAGGTGGGCAGGCTGGGTGGTGAGGGGCACATGAGGAGTGGGAAGCTGCCTTCTCCCAGGGCCACCGATTGCAGCACGGCCTGCACTGACTGGCAGCTCCTTCTCCAAGTTTCAGGCATAGAAGAGTCTTTCTAGGCTCTGACTTGGGTGGGCTGCCAGCAAATGGTTTGCTCCTGGGACCTGCTGCGTGCAAAGCAGGGTTGGCTTCCCCACCCCCAAGCTGCACATGCAGGTTCAGCCACTTGCAGCCATATTCACTTCTCCCGTTCCAGATGACAGTTTGGGGAGCAAGCTATGTGCCTACACCTCTCTCTTACACACACCTAGAGTCTTGGCTGTCTTGTCTTGTCACCTGTCTTGGCTGCTGATTCATTTCCAGGTTCCTGCCACCTCTTGAGCCCTGTAGGAGTTAACCCTTCAAAGACCAAGGCCCCGTTTTACTCCATGTGCATCTGCCCGTCCCCAAGGCCACAACACATGGCAGCGCCTTCTCTGCAGCAGCAAGCTTGTGGCCCTCCCTGCCTGCCAGAGGACATCCACACAGCCTTCACATTGGCTGGTTTTTGCCAGGCACGTGAAGAGGTCCCTGTTGCACCAGGCAGTTAAGCGCAGCCCAGTCGAGTCTTGCTAGCCTGGTTTTAGGGTCCATTTTTGAAGGTTTATTTTTAGTTGTGCTCATGTTAAATTTGCTTTATTGTGATTTTATTGACATATTACGATGCCTTAATAGGGGAGGGGGCAGGGGGCATAGCAGTATTTTTATAAAGAGATAAAGTGACTGGTGGACAAAATAACCCAGAGACCTAGACTGAAAGCCAGCGTGGCAGAGCATTGGGACAGAGCTCGGGAGATCAAATCCCCACCTCATCTACTAAGTGCGCTGGTTGACTTTGGACCAGCCACTCTTTCAGTCAAGGATAAAATGGCAGGAAATTAAACCATGTGCTACCTGAGGCTGGGCAAAAGATTAAAATAATCCATGAAAAAGCATCTTGGTCCTTGACATTCTGCAGGCAACCCAGGAATGCTGGTTGCAACACTGCCCTCTTTGGCCCCAATCCCTTTATCTTTAACTGATGCCCTTTGCCCTCCAGCTCAGGGCTTGCTCCCTTGGATCCCAGCGATGACTAAGCAGCACTCTTCTCCATGTAACTGGAGAGGGGGCAGGAGTGAAACAGGGCATTTTTCATACACCCCCCATGTGTTGAACCTGCAAGTTGGGAGGTGAGGAATGTGCTGGTCTTTGCCAGCTGTGGGCCTTCGCTTCTACACATCCCACACACTGCATTTGTACCACTGATGTTTGTTTCCTGATCAGTACCTGGATTAAGCCATCAGGGACCACACTGTTGTGTGTTCCAGTTCCACTTCAGTGTACAATTGAACATCAGAACATAAAAAGAGCCAGCTGGATCAAGCCAAAGACCCATCTAGTCCAGCTTCCTGCACCTCACAGTGGCCTACCAGATGCCTCAGGGAGCTACAAGGCAACAAAATACCTGCATCCTGTTACCACTCTTGATATAGCCTACTTCCAAAATAGGAGGTTGCACATTCCCATACGCTTCTACTACATGCGCTTCCTCCGACACATCCTTGGCATCAGCTGGCAGGACAGAGTTCCAAACAACACAGTCCTAGAACGTGCTGGAATCCCTAGCATGTATGCACTGCTGAAAAAGAGACGCCTGCGTTGGCTCGGTCATGTCGTGAGAATGGATGATGGCCGGATCCCAAAGGATCTTTTCTATGGAGCACTCGTGCAGGGAAAGCGCCCTACAGGTAGACCACAGCTGCGACACAAGGACATGTGCAAGAGGGATCTGAAGGCCTTAGGAGTGAACCTCAACAGGTGGGAGACCCTGGCCTCTGAGCGGCCCGCTTGGAGGCAGGCTGTGCAGCATGGCCTTTCCCAGTTTGAAGAGACGCTTGGCCAACAGTCTGAGGCTGAGAGGCAAAGAAGGAAGGCCCACCCACAGCCAGGGAGACAGACCAGGGACAGACTGCACTTGCTCCCAGTGTGGAAGGGATTGTCACTCCCAAATCGGCCTTTTCAGCCACACTAGAAGCTGTGCCAGAACCACCTTTCAGAGCGCGATACCATAGTCTTTCGAGACTGAAGGCTGCCAACATGCCCATAATGGCTTGTAACCTGCGATGACACACTTTCTCCAAAAATCTGTTCAATCCCCTTAGAAAGGGATCCAGGTCAGACACCATCACAACACCCTGTGGCAATTGAAACTAGAAGCTGCCATGTCACAGCACCCTGGTGGAGCCCCCACCGCTACAACTCCCCCCCACACACACACACACAAAGGTGGGCATGACCCTTTGCCCACACCACTCACCAGGGGCTAAGGTTGTAGGAAAAGAGCCTGAGTGCCAGCAACCAGGAAAGGATATGAGTGTCTGTGGAGGGGCAAGTGAACCTGTCCATCCAAGTCTTAGCTGCACTGGAGGCTACCAGTGGGGGAGTGATTGGCAAGATGGCCCCCATGCTTGGCACGCAGGCATTCCCAACTTCCATCCTCGGCTGGGATAGACCCTTCTCCCTCGCAAGCCCTGGAGAGCCGCTGCCAGGCAGTGCAGAGAACACTGCCCATGGGAGGGGGGAGGCTTCTGGCCTTCTATTAGAATCAGGCTCACTGAGCGCAGATCAGGTGTAGCACAAGGCTTTTTCTTAAGAGCCCATTGCCTGTTCCAACAGGATCAGACCCGGCCACAAGGAAAGTCTCCCTACTCTCTGTTCCTTGGAGGACTCCCAGCAGCCACCTGATGTCAGGTGTGCCCCCAGGATGTGGCCAACGCTTCGCCAGCGGGCAGCCACCAGCTTTCCCCCTGCCCTTTAATCAGAGGGCTTCTCTCCTCATTTTAGAAGCCTGTGATTGGAGATGCTGGGGGGGCGGCACAGAGGCGGCACACTATCCACATCCCTGAGCTTGCCTGGTGCTGGTGTAACCAGCAAGGCACAGGCTCCGATCAGTGCCACAGGCTTGAGAGGTGCATGGGAGTGTTTCTGTCCAAGATGCAACACAACCAAGGCAATGCCGGGGTGGTCTTAGAGAAGGGGCCCCCCCTCCCGAACAGCATGTCGCAGACGCCCACCCTGCAGGCTCATTTGGAAAGGAGGAGCTGCACTGCAGAACTGGACTGTTGGCTCCTGACTGGGCCCCAAAGGGAGCCAGGGCACTCCTGGCTGGCAGACTCCAGGCCTGCTTATGGGGTGACGGAAGCACCGGCACATCTCTCTGACTGGCAGAGTCCCCCCTAAGGTGCCAGGGGAGAGGGTGTTCCCTCCCCAGCTCCACCTCCTCAGAGGTGGCGAATGGAGGCAGGGGGACGTGAGCCTGGGGCCTGTTCGTTTGCTGGGATCGAGCCCCGGAGGCTCCCCAGTCACTGTTTGTGCCTCCAAGGGTTGGAAACAAGTGCCCGACAGAGTCTGCCCACAGCTTGGGCCTGTTTGTTGCCTCACTGCTACCCAAAGGTGCATCTTGTGCCCCCCCCAAACATCTCACTCATTTCAAGAGGCTTTTAGGGGTGGGGTTGTGGCCCTTACTGGGAGATTGACCAGCCCCTCCCCTGACCTGCAGCCGTGTCGCAGGACAACAACTTCTCACCCAGTTGCTGAACTCGGTGGGTCACAAAGCAGTCAAGACTTTCAGGGGAAATGGAAATGGGGGCCGTGACTGCGCAAGTTCTGCTCTACCAGCTTGTTTGCACCTCTGTCCCCGAAAAGCATGGCAGGGTCCCATCCCTCTCGCGGAGCTGACACGCTCACCACCCAAGTAACAGAGGAGCACAGGCCCACCACAGAAGCTTTGGCAGATCAGAGCTTTATTGAGAGGGTATCGAGTCACAAGCAAGGCCTCTTCCACCACTCCAGGCAGAGGCGAGCCGGTTTCCGTCCCTTCGTCCCCTGGCAGACGGGCACTGCTACCCGCTTAGCTCTCCTCAAAGCAGCCCCTTTTGTGCCACTGCTGGTCCCGGACGCGCCGCACCGACTGGATCAGGGGTTGGCTGGCGTCCCACTCGTTCCAGTGCCGGTACTCGCCCTTCTCAAAGACGTACTGCCGCCCACGATACCCGGGGTATTCGTACCCCACCCATCTGTGAAGGCAAGAGAGAATCTGTTCAGCAGCAGGGCCTTCGCAGCAAGCACCGTCCCTGCTGCACCGGGACCCACTCCTGCCTGGGACCCCAAGAAGTCGAGTCTAGCAGGTGCCCCACAACAACCTGACCTCATTGTGTTCAGCGTCTCCTGGTTCCCGCTGCATTCCCGTAGCAGCTACTTGCAGCAGGAGAGGAAACCTCCCTGAGTTCAAGGTTTGCCTCCCGCCCGCTCCATCCTTACATTCCATTCAGGGCCTTGACACTGGCCACGCGGTCCTGGAAGCCGTGAGCCCACAAGCTGGGGACGTCGTCACCCACAATCTCCATCTTCCTCCCGCCGTAGCTGGCATTTTCGAACAAGTGGATCTTGTGGTCAGGGCTGTCCTGCAGCAGGAACATGGGGCAGGAGCAGGTGGGCAGGCAGAAGTGGCCACACCGTTCTCCAGCACCTGCCCAGCACTCTCACAGCTGGTCCAGGCGAGCAGGCCACGGTGGCAGTTTGGTAGGCAACCTTCAGTCTGGAAAGACTATGGTAGAAGCCTACAGCACCCGGTATTCCCAGGCGGTCTCCCATCCAAGTACTAACCAGGCCTGACCCTGCTTAGCTTCCGACATCAGACAAGATCGGGAGATAGTGTTCAGTATAGGGAGATGGTTGGCAACCTTCAGTCTGGAAAGACTATGGTAGAAGCCTACAGCACCCGGGATTCCCAGGCGGTCTCCCATCCAAGTACTAACCAGGCCTGACCCTGCTTAGCTTCCGAGATCAGACGAGATCGGGAGATAGTGTTCAGTATAGGGAGATGGTTGGCAACCTTCAGTCTGGAAAGACTATGGTAGAAGCCTACAGCACCCGGTATTCCCAGGCGGTCTCCCATCCAAGTACTAACCAGGCCTGACCCTGCTTAGCTTCCGAGATCAGACAAGATCAGGCATGTGCAGGGTAACAGTTGCTGCTCAGTTTATGCAAGCTCCATTGCACAGGTGAAGGGAGTGCAAAATGGTCCCCTACTGGGCTGCTCCAAGCCCTGTGTTGCTTCGAGAGGCAGCCTTGGAGGGGCTTTTCCACATGCAAACTTGCTGGGAGGCCTCAAAGAAAGCCACCCCCCTGCCACACTCCTCTCCCAGACCTGCAATGCCCTAGATGGGGGCTGGAGGCAGCTCCAGTGTGAACCTCCTCCACTGCCCAGGTTGGCCCCAGAAGCCCCTCTGCAGAGAAGAGCCCCACCACCAGAGTCAGGCCTCCAAGACCAGAGGAGCTCACTGGGGGGGGGGGCAAGATCTGCAGGCTTAACACTCCTCACTAAGGACAAGACAGTAAACGCTGCAAATCAGTAAGCAACAACACAAAAGGAGCCTCTCATTACACAGGCTGAGTGTGAGGAACTTGCCAGAGGCTATACACCTCCATCTGTGACAGAGGTGGGACTTGAACTCGTGCCACTGCCCCCTCCCCAGGTGACAAAGCCACTGGGGCTCTCCACTGAAGATGCTGCACATGAAAATTTGGGGTCCGCTGTGTTACTCACAACCAGCAAAGGGCGTACGGACAGGAGACTGTCGCTGTTATGGCTGTTGGACCACGAGTCCCAGCGAGGGTAGTCGCCCTTCTCCAGGACAAACTGCTCCCCGCTGAACGCCTGGCGCTCAAACCCCAGCCACCTGTGGGAGAGAAACCAGAGTGAGCCTCTCTAGCTTGACCAGGCGGGGCAGGGAATCCACCCGCCGTCACTGCTGCTCGCTGAAGCTGGGCTGCCTTCAGGCCGCTAACTCTGGAGCAGGCAGAAAAAAATGCCAAAGGCAGCACTGAGTACAGATCCTGAAAATGCCCACTTGGCTCTTGAAAAGTAAGGCTCTGGTCCTCATGGAAGCAGGTATGTTTGGAAAAGAACAGGCAGTGCCTGTTGCCACTAATGCCCTGCTGACTGGACCTTCAATAGCCTCTTTTGCTTTTGCTAAACCTTCCCATCTGGCAGAGCCAGAATAAATTGGGCAGAGAGAAAGGCACAGCTGAGTCCAACCCTCGCTTTGTCTGGCTCAACATTACCTACCCGGATTGTGGACCGGTGATGGATACAGTGGCTATCCCAGTGGCATAGCTAGAGGGGGTGCAAAGCACTAAGTTTTACCGTCTGCCCCCGCTGTGCTCCCCTAGCCTGGAACGGCTCTGAAGGGAAGGGGAAGAGGCCGCTTGAACGTTGCACTGAAGCTCCCTGCAAAACTGAAGGCTTTGCACCCCCCTCTAGCTATGCCACTGGGTTGTCCAAAGATGGAGGAACAGAAACCTCCCCTATCACCTGCTCTGCCAGGGGTTGGACCTGCGCCACCATCTGCAAGTTGGTCTTCTGCAAAAGTCGCTCCTGTTGCTTACACTCAAGGCTGTTCATGTTCCATTCACCCTGCACAAACTTGGGTGCTTTTCAGTAGGTCACGTGAGAACTTCCAAGTTTCAAAAGTGCGCTGCTACTCCTCAAGGCACCCAAGGGATGCACTGCCTTGCTGGCTGCTTGCTCATGCTCACTACTCACGGGCCAGCCTCCACCTGAATGGACCCCACTTTATCCAACTCCTTCTCCGTCACGTTGGGGCTCTCGTCCGTCAGCTCACATTTCCTGCCCTGGAAGTTCTCCATCTCGTAGAGGGTGACCTAGAAGAGTGAAGAAGCCACCCAGTGCTGGATTCCGGTGGTTTGACCACCAAGAAAAACATGGGAAGAGCCCCACTGTATTAGCACAAAGGCCAGGAAGTCCAGCCTCCCATTTCTCAGGGGCCAACACTGCGGTTGAGGCATAAATGTCAAGTCCTGCCTTCCACAAGCGGTTTTTCCGGAGGAGAATGGATCGGGAGGGCCAAGGGTGACCTCTCCTGGCGAGACGTGGAAGAGCAACCAACTCAGGGATGGACTGGTTTTTCAGGGCATAAACCGAACCCTTGCCAGCATCACCCAGTGTGTGTCGTACTCTACCTTGTAACTGGGCCCTGTTTCCTCCGGGCTCTCAGCCTCCGCCAGCTCCTCTGGTGGCCTCTGCTGCTCAGTCATGGTACCTGAAAGGCCCACTCCCCCAAAAACACACACACAGAGACACGCACACACACACACACACATTATAGTTGGTTAACATCCTGTGGAAAATCTGCTCTGCTGAAGATTTCAGTTAGATTAGGTTTCACCAGAGATCAGCAGAGAGGCAAGGCTGGGACACAGAGAGCTCCAGCCTCCCCAGGAAGCAGGTTTCTTCAACCACACAAGGAGCTGGTCCAGATTTCGAGGCTGACCTGCAAAGGACTAGCCAAAGCAAGATGAGATCCTATGCCTGGCCCTGAACCAGAATTTGGACACAAAACCCCAGGGAAAACCAAAGGTTCACTTCAAGAGGGTGAAGGCTGGCTTGCTTTGGAGACTGAACAGGTTGATTGTGGTGGGAACCTGCAGGAGATGACCAAACAGGGTGCTGCAAGGAATTGAAAGGGTGACGTGGATGCCAGAAGCAGCCACAGTTTCTACCAAGTCCTTGCAGCTTCTGCATGCAGTTCCCTACAACGTACAGGACATGCTCCCTTGCAACAGCAAGGCCATTGGGATCAGGCCTTGGCTTCCATCTTTCATGCAGCTAGAGCTGATGGAGGGTGCAAATCCTGCCACCCCTGCCATGTCCAACAACCGGGTCCAAAGAGGATTCAAACATCCCACCCGTCCTTCCAGTTTTCAGCCATCTCGCTGCAGTGCTGACCCTTGAAACTCTGTAGCTGAGCAAAGGCCATCTCTCCTCCCTCAACAAAATACCAGATCCCCCTCAAGAGGTGCTGCTGAAAGAAGCACAGGTGTGAAGTGAGGCAGGTGTGAGCTTTCTCCTGCCCCTTTGCAGAGTGAGACTGTTCCCTTCCCCCTCAATGAAAGTGGAATCATTTCTGGAAGTCTTGCAGAGCTGGTCCCTGGGGACAGAAACCCCTTGCATAGGACACTGAGTTAACTGTGCACTAGGGAGCCTCACCCATACCTCCTCTCTCAGATGGCGCTGGGAGCTCCGACAGGCAGGCGAGGGGGAAATGGGCAGCGCTATTTATGGGGCTGTCTCTGGCCGTGGTCAGGGCTTTCAGGGGATGCTGAGGCAGCAGGCTGCAGCCACCAGACCCCACCCACCGCATTTCACTTGGACAACAAGGGCTTGGCTCCACAATGTGGGGCCATTCTGCTGAGTCCTCCCGGCCAGCAGTCCTTAAACACTGGTCAGGCAGTTTAGAGAAGATTAATGGCCCACCGGTCAGTCCATCAGCAATGCTGGCTCTGCTCCTTGCCAGAACCCTGCGGAAATTCTGGGTCAGCAGCTTTTCCAAGGGGCTGACCTAAAACCAAAGTCCTCCCGTGAAGGCAAAAACCCCTTGTAGCACATTCTGGGCTGGGGGGCTGGGAAACAGCAGGGCACTCTGCTTGGGGGTACGCGTGTAGCATTTTGGTTGGGAAAGAGCCCTACAACTGCGATCTTGCCGGCCTAGACATATACTACCATCTTAAAAGTTAGACTTACTCCTAGGTATATTTGGGGTACTGATTCAAAAAATGGCATCAGTTTTGCCTTAATCACATCTCGTTTCAGAGACACAGCATAACCATGTGAATGGTTCAAGCAGCTTCCTCATGAGGAAGCTCCTTGAACCATTCACTAACACGGCTATACAGGATCTCCGAAACTAGATACAACAGGGCAAAACTGATGCTAATTTTGGAACCAGCACCCGAAATTCATACAAAACCTCCATAAACTTTGAAAAAAGTTTTCTGACCCTCAAGTTTGCAGGGCTGTGTCATTGAGAACTGGAATGGACTCAAATGAACCAGCTTCTGAAAGTCCTTGAAGCCTGTGTCCAGTTGCTTCTGATGACTGCCTCCAGGGGAACCCAGGGGGGTGTCCCATTTGCAGTTGCAATGGTGCTGGAGCTTCCTCTCTTGCAAAACTATCGATGTGTCATAAATGACCGGCAAAAGTCACGCATGGGAAAGCAAGGTGTGCAAATGCCTTGTGCATGAGATTCATTGCTTCTACCTGAGCTCCAGGAGGCATTCATGGACTTACTTACTTCCAGACCAGCTTAGGTTCAGCACGTGGCTGCAACCTATTCCTTCAAACCTAAACCGCCTTGAATAAAGTCTTGAATAAAGACCAAGAAAGGCGGTATATAAATACTGTATATTATTATATTATTATTATTCTTGTGGACTATTCACTTCCACCGTCTTCATATAGGGACTGCACACTGCTGTCTCCATGTAAGGTGATAAGATTGAAGAACTGGACCTCCCGCCCCCACACCAGCCTAATCTACCCTTCTAAGAGGAAGCATTTCCTAGCCCCACAGCTAGATGGGATCTCCACCTAGAAGCAACACCAGAAGCAAGAGAGATCCACCCCAGTGCTGTCTGCACTTTTTCCTCACTTCTTCAAGCGATAGGGAGGAGGAGAAATCTGACACACGGCACTGCGACATGACCAATTACTGCCACCCCACTGTCCTATGGGGTGCACACCAGAGCCCCACATATCAGCTGCTTTCCTCCTCCCTGGGCAAGGAGAACAAAGTTCAAGTAAAGACCACGAGATGCAAAGGGAGCAGAGGAAAGATTTCCGTCTACGATTAATGTCATTGCAAAATGAAGCTCGACGCCCACACAGTGTCATTTCTGAAGGATTCAGTTTTAATCAGACACAGTTCGGTTCAAACATTTCTTAGTAGTAGAGCTACTAAAATACAGAATTCTCAGTGCCTGGCCCAAGAGCACATCTCCAGGGCACATTTAACATTGTCCCCCTTCCACTCCTGCCCAGTGATCCACGTGCGCTCTCAGAGACATCCTGGCTCAGCTCCCCTTGCAAACACTCCAACCAACCCCCATCACTCGGCATTGATGAGATGCTGTCAACCTGTTAAGTGTCCCCCCACTTCACTGGCAACTTGGCCTCTCCCGCCCTGGGAAATGCTCTTCGGATGAGAGGAACCTGCCTGGCTGCGGGGGGTGGGGGGGCTGTGTGAGTGCAGTCAGGGGAAAAAAAAACTGCTGGTGCACACTTGAGAGTCGTAGGCAAAAAAAAAAAGCAAATGAACCACACAAACGAGTCCAGAACAGAAACAAACCCCACAGCGAATGAAACGCAACACCTTTTGGGAATGTCTTGGTGCGCAGGCGATGACCAAGCGCACTGGCCACAGCACAAATCACCACCGCCCATTGAAAACAAAACAACAAGCCCAGGCCCTCAGCGCCCTCAACCCCACGAAGTGGCGACTTCTATTTGGAAGGACACAGGATGACAGCATCTCTTTAATAGCCTGGCCAGGAGTGGGCTCGCCACCTCCCTCTCTCCCACCTCCCCACACCAGCTCCTGTGTTTCTCCCTGTGGCCTGGGGTCAGGTGTGTGTGTGTGTGAGAGAGAGAGAGAGAGGCTGTTTAGCTGGGGAGGGGGCGGCTTTGTGACTGGGACAATGCACGAAGCTTCACAATACATTCTTGGTTCCAAGAGCAATGTGTTTATTTGTTTATCCTGCTGGGGGGAAAATCGCTAAGATGGATAGATTTTGAGAAAGTCCTGGTTTAGTGGGAGGAGGATGCCTTGGAAACACAGTGCAGTTACTCCACCCACCCCATCCCAAGCTTCAGGTGCCCCCGATGCACGCAGGGAGCTCTTGGGTGAGCTGTGGTTTCCTTATTCTTGCCTGCTTGGAAGGGAGCTCCACGCACATATAGGAGCCCCTAGCACAGGCCTCTCCACAGCCTCCACAAGGGGGAAGCAAGAGTCTGGGGCACAAACTTAGCAGGGAAGGGGCTGGTCCCCCAGCAAGGACTGGCACAAGGTGAATGACGGCTCAAAGCCTGGAAGGGGCCAACTGGACCTGCCCACCTGCCAGCAGCTGCTCTCCCATTACAGAGAGAGAAT
The DNA here is from genome assembly GCF_035046505.1 of Tiliqua scincoides. Lineage (NCBI taxonomy): Eukaryota > Metazoa > Chordata > Lepidosauria > Squamata > Scincidae > Tiliqua > Tiliqua scincoides. Next base: position 12,229,835 of record NC_089834.1, read on the forward strand.
GTTCCCTAAGCACTGTTCCAGGACCGTTGGAGAAGTGCACTTATTTCTCTGTGTATATACAGTGTCATAACAAATATTCTGGATACAATGCTCAGAAAGCAACACTGATGTGGAGATGTGGGGAAAGGACACTTAAAAAAACCAAAAACAGGGACATCTCACCAGGAGGTGAGAAATCCCTGTAGTTCTTCCACGGTTACTTGTTCCAAAAGCAAATGACCATTTTCAAAAAGGCCTTCAATGAGAGTCTCTCTCAACTTTGCTGCTTGTGGACAGAAACAAGTAACCCTGGATTTCTGGCAGATCACGAGAGGGCCAAAACACATCTATAGGAGTGCAGAATTTGCTTCCAATGACACCCAGAGACCACAGAGAGGAACCTCTCTCTGCTGGGGCCTTACTGATATTACCAAAGTGGCCACAGCATATCTTCAAGTTTAGTATTTGTGGAAACACATATATACACACACGCACACATGTCCGCGGTTGAACTTTTGAAACATGAGAGGAATCAGAATTAACAAAAAAACCTGGTATTTACAGAGAAGCCGATTGAGAAACACTCAGCAAGACAAGCCCAGAAGGACACTGATGCCGTCAGACTTCCTTTCACTTCCCTTCTTTTTTCAGCAAAATAAAAAACAAAACCTCAGATTATTTACAGCTATTTTTAATAGGACCGTCTGACTTTATTGCTTTATCCCTCCTAGGAATGGGATACTCTTCGTAAAGCAATTATTCCATGTGCTGACAAAACATATATAATCTCACTTAAACAAAATAATCTCCTTTTGATCCTAAAAAAAAACACGTCAACGTATCCCAGCCAAACAGCAGACTTGCACAGTCGCAGCCAATCAAAGGTATACTTAAAAAAATAATTGTCAGTCAACTTTCCTTTTCAATATGGCAGTAAACGGGCTCTGGATTCTCCCCCCTTCCCTTCCCTTCCTCACGCAGCAACAGTCAGGTCCACTCAGTCAGATGCTCACTTTGTTCTTAGACTAATGCAAAGCGAGGGCTTTGCACCAGAAGGCCATGTCTCCAGGCACACTCCCAGATTCTGCAGGGCACTGGCTCTGCCACGCGAGGGGACGCCCCCCTCCAGGCATACGGCAGAGCCTGATGACAGGGAGCCGCTCCTCTGGTCTTGTACTTGATTACGACCCCCGAAGCTCCCTCCATCAGACTGGGAAGGCACTATGCACAGAGCAGTCCAGGCAGGAAGCAACAGCAAAGGGGTGAGGGGTCGCGGGCAAGTTAAGGCTTCTGTTACCACTTCGTCCTCTTTCTCCAAGCGAAGAGTCCCGCCTGGAAAGGAACAAGAGGCCTCTGAGGACAGCTGCTGGCAGGAGGAGGAATCACAAGACTTAAACAGCTGGGCTGCGCTGCCCCTCAGGAGCACCGGGCAAAAGATGCTGCCATGCTGAGGGGCCCAGGTGGGCCCTCTCCAGGACCGGGGAAAGTGCCGGTCTCAGGGACGGTGAACTGATTTCAACTTGGAAGGAAATTCTTGGGGGACAACCTAATCTCAAGTTTTACCGAGGAGGGAGAAGTCACAAAGTTCCAAACTCGCCACGAGCGCCATAAAATGCGCCAAATGGATGCCCACACACAGGGAATGAAGGCAAGAATATTGCAGCCCTCGCCCTCCAGCACTGAATGTCAGGGGCATACAGCCTTGGAACAAGGAGGCTTCCTTCAGCCAGACCAGAGAATGGCCACAGATGCCCCTCTCCTCCATGTGCCATTCAAGGCTCTGTTGTCCTACAAGCTGCCTCCTGTTTAGCACACTGCAGGTTGTTTTTTTTTTTTTTTCCAAAATACATCTTCTAGGGAAAAAAGCACAGACTTGTCTGCATCCATCCTTACCCAGACCTTCTCACACTTGGTTCTCATACTGGCTCTGTCTCTTCTTAGACTTCAGTTCCCTCAGCCACTGTGGAGAGGGTTCCTCTGACCTGGAATGCAACACAACAGCACCATTAGCCTCCCAAGCATCAGGACAGAGTTATTTTCCAGCCAGAGCTGCCCCTCCAGAAATAGATTAATGCCAAACCACAGCCCGGGGGGGGGGGGGGACGACTACTTTGCAATTTGCAAACTGCCTTCAGGAACTGAGCAAAAGCAGCAGCAAATTATACCATTTGAATCAAGACATTAAGAGGAGTTTGAAAGGGGCAGGCACTGGGAGCAGCTGGGGAAGGAAGATGCCCAGGTGGCCCTGAATGGTGACAGCTGCACTCCCTAACCGACTGCTGCGGCAGGAGGGGGACGTGGGAATGCGTCTTGTGCTGAAAACAGTGATGTTCAAACGGACGACATCCACGCTGAGATGGTGTGTGCAGAACAAGGGTCTTGTCCATTTGTCACATGCCACGTTACTTCTCTTCCCCACTCCCACCCCAAATCCACGTGCTGCTGCTGCTGCCGCCACGTTGGAAGGAAAGGCTGGAAAGTTCACTCTAGGTGGCACTGCCTGGAAACGAACCTGCCAGCCCCAAGCAGCAAAGCGTGGGAGAGCCAGCAGCAAGGACCCGGCTTCCCCGTCCCAATTAAGAGCGATAGCAACTTAAGGGATATGCCGCTGCTCAGCGATGTCATCACAAAGCCAAGTCTGCCTGGACAGGCGGTGCCGTGAGAGCACCACGTCCTCATGACTGACTGGGCTCACAGCGCTGAAATGGCTGCAGCCCTAAGAGAAGTGAAGACCCCATGAAAGAGGCCAAGGTGAGAATGGCCGGCGCCCACTTTGCAAAGCAGTCGGTGGAGGCACGTAGCTCAGAAACGCTTTCCTCACATGGGGGAGAACCTCCCCACAAGCGTGGAAGCTGGAATTCTGCCCCAGAACAGGAAAGACATGCAGAACGTGGCTCTGGTGGCGGAGTCCAGCTCCCAAAGAGTGCGTGTGCTCACTCTCTCTCCAGCAAGTTACTGGCTCTTGCGTGTAGGTCAGAGACAAGCCACAGCCACTGCCTTCCCTCACCTCTCCTCCTTCTCCACACCAGTGGGCAACACTCTGCCCCCCAAGGCTCTGCCCTGAAATGGGGATTTCGGCGACTTGGACAGCGGCACAGGACTGCCATCCCCTGTCCCCTCCATTTCTTGTCTCTTCCTGAGCTGAGCCTGGAAGTGGTGGGGACACAAAGCAAAGAAAACAAGCACTGTCTTAAATAAAAGTCACACTTGTACTTTCATGAAAACAGCACAGAAATTGAACCAGGGGCCGAGAGCTCACCTAGGGACATACACCAAAAGCCCCGGCACATTCCATGCAATCGATGCACACGCATGGATATGGTGCCTGGCACTGAAGCAGGGCACATCTCAAAGTTTTCATTTTTAAAAGCCCAAGGTTGCAGTCCTCATGGTTATGGAGCCTCTAACGCACAAGAGGTGGTGCCGGAAGACAACTCAGGGACAGGAAACAAGCTCTCCAGTGGCTCATTTCGGTTACTTTGCTCCCTGTTCCCAGCCTCTTGTGCACCTCCTCTTTCGCATTCCATGGCCTCTCTGCCAGCCTTCGCTTTCAGAATATGCAGGGGGGACTGGCCCAGCCCCAGCGGGGCAGAAAGAGCCCATTCCCACAGGGATCTGCCCAAGGGCATCGGGGTCTAGAAACAAACAGCAATGGAGGGAGGGAGCCAAACATGTATTATTGGGCTGTCCAGTTTTCCAAAGTGAAACTCACAGCAAAGCACATTAACTTGCATGCTGTGTTTTCAAACAGCAGGAGAGTCTTTGGAGCCAAGTTCACGTGTTCCCAGGAGAGGGTCCTGCTTCAGGTCACTACTCCCAGCTCCTGCATCCCCCCCCCCACAGCACTCACCTTGAGGACTGAATGGTCCATCCCTGGGAACATGGGGAGCCTCTGCGGCTGGGAGCCTGGCGACCTCTCCACAGGGTGCATCTTCTCCTCCTCTTCCTCCTCCTCAGAACCATCTCTCTTTGCTGACCTCGCGTCTGAAGAAGACAAGAGCACAGTTTCATGCCAGGCACAGGACATTCAGGTCCCGCAGCCGCGGAGCAGCTCCCACCATCCCTCCAAGGCAGCCCCGACCACGACCTTCCACCCCAAAGGGCCCCTCCAATGCCCAGGCGGCTTGTGGCAGTTGGCAAGAATTCGCAGCTCGACACCCCAGCCTCTTCCACATTAATGAGGGCACCAGCGGCACCCAGGCTGAGGGCTGCCCACACCCCTAACAGACAGGAGCCTCTCCCCCCCACGTGCAACACCCTGCGGTGAGTTTTGCTCAACTCCTTAGGTGCTTCTGCTTGGGTCTCCCGCCAACCCCCCTGCAACGGACCAGCCCACCCAACAGACAGAGTTGCACTGAGCAATCTGGGGCGGTTTGGCGGTAGCGCCTCCCCACAGGACCAGAGCCTGTTGCGCTTGGGATCAGGGAGGAAGAGCCCGGCAGGGGACCCCGTCAGTGTGTGGGTTGGCTCACTCACTTGAGCCGCACACGGAACCCCTTCTACTCTGTCAGAAGGCTCCCGGTCCTTTGCTACCTGTCCCATCCTGGAACATCCAGGGGCTGTCCGCCTCCTCTGTCACAGAGAGCCGATGGGCTGTGTCTCCACCAGTGCTGCGCCTGAGGGAGTGGGAGATGGGGGCCCGGTGCTGGCGCCGCCGCTTGCTGAGCTGCACCCGGGTCTTCAGGGCACTGGAGTCCAGCACAGGGGTGTGCTTTGGGAGACAGAGGAACAAACAGAGAGGCCTCAGAGCTGTCGCCCTGGAGGGCTCCGAAACGCCACTCGGGCACCGCCCACCACAACTCACATCCAGGAAGGAGAAGTCCGGGCAGGCGTCTGCTGGCGCAGGGCCCTCGGTGCCGTCGGCCGAATCCACGTCTGTGCCGGAGCGGTCCAGGCTGGCGCTTCGTCGGTCCCTCGAGGAATCGTGCCGATCAGCCGCGGAGGCAGAATCGGTTTGGGAGGAGAAGGACGAGAGCCGGCTGCCGGGGAGCTGCTTCTGGGCCGAGGCCACGTTGCTTTCCGAGGAAGGAGACTCTGGCACGAAGCTGGGACGACCAGCAGAGACAGAGCAAGTGGTGTGACAGGCAGCAGGAGAAGAGGCGAAGGAACGGAGGGCTCTGATGCAGGTGAGCCGCTCCAGCCCCCTGACCCCACCACGCGCAGCCTGCTGCTCTGGGCTCAGCCCAAAGGCTCGTTTAGGAAGACAGAAGAAAGTCAGCTGCCTCCCTGAACAGCAGGGGGCGCTGCAACCCATCACTCCACAAGGGAGGCTGGCCGCTACGCTTCCGGGGGGGGGGGCAGAAACGCAGGTGGCAGAGGCAGGCAGGCCCTCACCAGGTCCAGGCAGACAAAGGTGCAATATGCAGGGGAAGTGGTGCCCCCACCCCAGCCTGGCAACAAGTGTGGAAAACCTCCGCGGACTCCTAGGGAAGACAAGCTGGTTCCTGAGCTGCCTGCTCAACTGCAGCCACAAAGGGGGAGGAATCCTGGTCCACCAGCCGGACACTTCCCTCAACCTGCCAGGAAAGAGGGCAGCAGGAGAGACGCGGAATTATGTGGCCACCGGGCATGGAGGGCGCCACAGGCTTTGCGCCGTGTCTCGCCACAAAGGTGGAACCTGGTCGCAGAGCGGCAGCAGCTTCTGATGTGCAAGCTCTGCTGCCTGGTCAGCAGACGACGCCACTCAGCGCAGTGTCCAAGGCCTGTGCCTCACCCTGCGAGTTCAGCACCACAGCCTTCCTTCCAACTAGGAAGACCCGTATCTCTCTGCCCTCTGGCAAGAAGGCCTCGCCCTCAAGCCCTGGCACAGATGCTGACCGACAGGCCTTGAGAATTGACCGGGCAGTTTCTTCTGCCAAGCAGTGCAGCCACGCCAGGTTGGACAGGGACCCCAAGCGCCCTCCGTGGATGGCTCGCTTTGGCAACTGTCCCAGTAAGTGCAGGCTGTCTCCCAGGGAGGGTCTCCAGGACTCCGGCCTTGAGAAGAGCAAAGTGAGGGAAGAGTGGCACTCTTGGGAACAGGCCTGTGCCTTTTAACGGACATCTCAGGTCCCACCTCTGACTTGCAAGGCTCTTCCCTGGTTCAATATTTATCTTCTGCCAGGGACTGCGCAGAGCACAGAAGTGACTCAGGTCTTGGCAAGGAAGGTTTCAACGATGAGGCGGAGCCCGAAGGCTGACAACAAGAGGCAGGGGCAGCAATGGAGGGGCAAGTGAGGGGGGAGGAAGAGGGAGGGCTTGGCAAGCTGGTCCTTGCATGGGCAGTGCACAGGCGGGGGTGGGAGAAGGGAGCCAAGGGGCCAGCTCTAGGAAAAGCAGGAGAGTGGCACAGGGGCAGGGAACTCTGCACGTGAGAAAGGGAGGCCTGTGGCTCAGCAGGACAAGAACAGCACTTGGGGCAGACGGAGGGTAAAGGAAAACTAAGGGCTGGAGACACAAAACAGGTCTCTCTTACAGAAGACGGGAGGCCACCAGCTGTGGCTTCTGTGAATCCCCAGAACTTCTGGGCTGAGCAGGTTGCTCAGCAGTCTTCACTGAGTGGGGAACTGCAGCTCGCAGTCCCTGGGCAGAGGCACCACCAGCCAGGGGCTGAACTAGAACGGATTCAGTTTTTAATGCTGAAAAGGGTGGGGAGTGGGGGTCGAGCAAGAGCGCTTGGCTAGCACTTGCTTGTCTGAAGAGGGCCTGCTGACAGAGAGGCTTCCCGGTCTGACCAACCTGCAGCTGATCAAGGAGAATGGCCCAGACCCCGGCAGCGCCCTCACCTGTCCCCACTGCGCCGCTGGTCACTCCAGGTGCCATACTGGCTGTCAGGTTCCTGGACCAGGGTGTCCGTGTCCTTGGCCTCAGCAGCGGGTCTGCCAAAACACTCTTTCAGCTGGTCCTGCAAGACAGGAAAAAGGAGACCATGTGAGCAGCCTGCAAAGGCTAGAAACCCAGGACCAGAACTGAACAAGAACTGGGGGGCACAAAGAGCAAGGCCTGAAGCAGCAGTCCCTGAAGATGTATCTGGGGGGCCTTCTGGGGTTCCGCGGGAAGGACAATTGCCCAGTCCAGTGCTATGGAATCCAGTCACCACATTTCAAAGACACAGCCGTCTCATCTTGGAAGACACCAGCACAATGCCACATATCTCTGAAATGCTTCCACGGCTGCTTCCTAAGAATTGACCCTGTCACAGGGGACAGGAACCACGGGAAGGCTGTCTTTGCAGGTACCCCTCTCAGGGAGGCTGAAACCAGCGTGACTGTCCCAAGAACCCTGCAAGAATGAAAGCCATTTTCATTCAAGAGCCCCTGGAGATAAACTGCTGGCGCGGGGTCTGAATCAGGTGCCTGCGTTCAACTCAAGTGTTCTCAGAAGGCTCCCTCACCGTGTGGGGGCACAGTAAGAAAGCATCACAGAACATCCCAAGGAGCTTTTCCCAACATGCAAAATTTCCCCAGAAAACCCAATCCACCATGGCCAACGTCTGCCTGCAACGCCAAGCATATCAAGTGCACTGGCAGCCTCCCCCCTCCCCCAAACTCTAGGTATGGGGCACCCAATCAATTTACACTAACTCATAGAAGCCCCCTAAACAAGGTGTTCCTTCCAACTGGTGAATCGCTTTTTCTGTTCAGCTGCTGAACATCTGAAACAGCCACTGATCAAGTCCGACCTCAGACACCGTCGGGACTGACTGGCAGTTCTCCAGGGTTTCAGAGAAGGGTCCTTTCCAGGCCTGCCTGGAGACATGGGCAGAGACTGACCCTGGGGTCTCATGGGTGCACAGTGGGTCCCTTCTGCAGAGCCGCAGCCCGTCCCTCTTCCAGCACACCTGCCACCCCTTTTGTTGACAGTGCAGCAGAATACGTGGAGAGGGTGCTCGTCATGTGCCTCCTCTCTCTCTCTCTGCTGGCAATTGGGCCATGATTAGGTCACTACAAATGGGCTCCGCTCAACCAAAAAAACTGGTCTGTGTTAATTAACAGAGGCAGCAAAGCAGAAGAGCAGAATGGAGCTGGGTCAGCACAAGAAAGGGCCATTGTTTGCACACAGCCCCACTCCAGACTGTGCAAGATGCAAGCCTCACCACCACCACAACAACCACTCTTCACAGACCAGGAATCCAAAGGTGCTCAGAGGTGGAAGGTGTTCCTTCCAACTGCTGAATCACTTTTTCTGTTCAGCTGCTGAACATCTGAAACAGCCACTGATCAAGTCCGACCTCAGACACCGTCGGCACTGACTGGCAGTTCTCCAGGGTTTCAGAGAAGGGTCCTTCCCAGGCCTGCCTGGAGACATGGGCAGAGACTGACCCTGGGGTCTCGTGGGTGCACAGTGGGGCTTGTAACGCTCTAGGGAAGCTCCTGACTTGCTCTCAGGACTGCCTCCAACAGCTCTCCACAGGAAAGATGGGCAGGAGATGCCAATGGAAGGTAGCAGGATATTCAGCACCCACCCACCCACCCCAACTGTGAGAAGCCTGGAAACAGCATGATGCAGAGCCATCGGCAAGCCCCCCCCCCCAGCTATGCGCGGCACCAGTGGTCTCAGCTAGGGGAGGCCATGCATGGTCTTTTTGCGCCATACGAGACTTGTGGTCTCCAGCCCACATCCAGTGGAGAGCCAGCTCACACACACGCTTCCTCAGGTCCACTCTGAGCTTCACAGCACAGCCCTGCAAATTCCACGTTCCTTCTCTACGATGCTTTTTGGCCACTCTCTCTCACTGCTGCCGGTTTGGTTTGCAGGTGCCACTTTGCTAAGCCCCCCCCCCCCCACACACACATTGCCTATCAAGAGAGACACTTGTGGTGTCTAGGCGTGGGTGGGTGGCTGGCCCCACGGTTAGACCTCACACCCTGCCTTCTCGTCCTATGTCTCTTGCAAAGGGATGGGCAGTGGCTAAACTGCACCTTGCCCTACCTGGGCCCCCAGCCACAGCAGCCACAGCAGCGCCATGTGGCCCACGCATCAGTGGGGCCAAGAGCCACCTGCTACACTGCAAAGTCCCACAAGTGGTTGGTCGGTTGAAAAAACATGGCACTGGATCAAAGCGCTCACAGCTGGGCAGGGAAATGACGTGAAGCGCAACGGAACACACCCATCAGAGCAACAATAAGAACCCAAGACAGAGGCCAGCTCCTTTGCACACCGATAGTCAAACACCAAGGAGAGAGGTCCGGCTTGGAAGAAGGACCCAGAGGAGGGAATGCCTCCTCCAAGGACTGCGCCTGCAGTGACAGGCGTGCGCTCCTCTAGACTCAAAGGATGCTTCTCATGCAAGAGCTGCTCTTGCAAACTGGAGTGACCACCTGACTGGAACTCAGGCCAGTCCCCAACCAAGACCCCCAGTCAGATGCCAGAGCTAACGCCCCCCCACCACCACCACTCTCCCTTCATCTGATTGGAGGCTGGGGAGACCAGCTTCCCTCGTCTGTCCCCCCAGGCCGACACTTCCAAGTACTCACCAGTGGAGAGAGGAGCTTTGCGCACAGGGACTTCCGCATCCTGCAGGGTCCGCTCCTCCCAGGCCGAGTCTTCCTGCGCAGAGCGGCTCCCCAAGCCCCAGGCCCCTTCCCTCCCCCACACATGGCTGTGGCCGCTGCAGCAACAGATAAACAGTTCCTAGAACTGGGCAGGATCCGATCCCAGCTGACTTCACTGGCGGCAGCGATAATCTGGAAGGCTTCCCACAGCATGAGGGCAGCAGGCTTTCCTGTACGTGCTGACGAGAGGCAGGCTGAAAGGGGAGGCCTGCAGCAGCCAAGGCCAGTCCAATGCCCCCCCCCGCCTTGCCAGCTCGGCTGGGGTCTATCAAATGGGGGTGTCGAGCGTGCCGTCCCTCACTCGCTGTCTGAAATGGCTGACCCAGGAGCAGGTTTACCAAGAATTCCCCACTCTGAGTGTGGATGCCAGGAAGAGGAGTTCAGCACAGGACCGGTCTGTCTAGGTTGGCACTACCTACATCAAGTGGCAGCCGCCCTTCAGGGCCTCCAGGAAGGGAGGAGAGTCTTTCCCTGGCCTGGCTGGAGAGACCACCAGGGACTTCATGCCCACAGAGCAGGAGCCCTTGGCAACCACCCTCTCATCCCAGCCGAGGGCCCTAAACCAAGATGCTAAGTCAGCAGGAGGTGCCCAAATATGTGACACCTGCAGTCTGCAATGACACAGTCCAGGTTCCCTTTCACCTGCAGCTTACTGTGACCAGGTTGCCAAGGCTGGGCGAAGGGAGAAAGTTCCACATTTGTGGGGCAGCCACCAAGCACACCCCCTTGAGCACTCTCACAGTGTGGGGGGGGGGAGAGAAGAGAGATGGCTGGGACTGGGCTGATCTTTAAAAGCACATGGGGTTTTGAGGAAGGAAGGGGCCTTATCACGGGGGCAGCGGAGCCCACCAGACCCTCTGGCAGCACTGCTCAATGCACCACTGGGAGTGAGTGGAGGCCCCACAGCAGGGTTCAGGGCAGGGTCTGCCCCAGGTCCCCCAAACACTTGGCACAGAGGACTCTTGTGGGGATCCTGGAGATGAGCTGGTGGCTTGGAAACACACCCCAGCCCCCCCCCCCCCCGAAACACAGGCACTTCCCACCAAGAAAGGAGCAGCGGAACTTTTGTGCACGTCCACAGAGCAAGGCGCAGGGCTAATTTAAGCAGCTCTTTTGCTCTTGACACGTAGCCGCACATCCCACCTACTCTTGTGCTGTGCAGCTCCAATGCTCACGTCACCCGCTGCTACAGCTCCACGGTTGCCATGCAACAGGAAGGCCGCCTGAACAGCCCAGGCAATGCCGCCTCTTGCTCCCACGGCATCCCACAAGGGGGATGCGCTCTCTGGGGCCAGCAGGCACTTCTGTGTGCTCTCTTGGTGTCTCAACCCTGCGGGGCAGTTTTCCTTGCGCCTGTTTCAGGGCTAACAGCATCACAGCACACAAGTGACAGGCAGACACAGTCGCCCTGTTCCCAAAGCTCAGGGTCTGAAGGCAACAGGAAGGTGGGGGGCGAGGGCTGCAAAGACAAGACCACAAACCTCCCTGTGGTGCAGTCAGAGGAGACTTCAGTGAAGAGGAAACTGGGCAGAGGGGGAGCTCAACTGACATGCCCCCAAAAAGCCCTGCACCTCCACCATTCTCACAGGAATGAGGGTGGCTAATGATCATCAGACTTCAAACACCTGACCCAAAGCAGACCACCTAATGGTCACAGCACTACAACACAAGACTCCCAAGCAAGAGTAAAAAAGCCAAAATTTCAGAGCAGGAGTGATAGCAGACCAGCAAAAGCCCCCTGAAGCAGGCAGTCCTTCATCTGGCACCAGCATGCGGGCAGAGGGGGCACCCAGAGTGCTTCACAGGGCGAGAGTTCCACAGGCCCAGTGGCCACCACAGAGAAGGCCCTCTCAGGCGTCAACACCCGCCTTACTTCAGAGGGTGACCAAGCCCTCCTGAGGCCCCCCCGGAGGATCTTCCCACTTCTTGTTTGCCATGAACCAGGGCTTGAAGCCTGGGTGCACGTGGCTGTGCAAATCATTAACAGTGTTCCTGAAAAACAAGGAGGGCAGACTTCTTTGTCCTTCAACCTGTGAGGGGGGGGCGGTACAAGAGGGTGTGTGGTTAACTCGAGGGATACACCCTGGCCAAATAGGAACCATATCCAAAGAGGCTGAGAAACAGCCCTTGCGAAGACCCACGAGAACCTTCTTACCCAATGTAGAGATTCCTGCTGCAGGGAAAGCGTGGCAGGCTGTGTGCAAGAGCATGTCACAGCCCCACAAGCTCATGGGAAACTCAGGGACAGGAATCCACCTGAAATGTTCTCCTCCCAAGCTACAAGCTCTCCAATTAGAGAGGCACTAATTGACCTCCCATTTCCTGGCAGGATACTTTGGTGCACTCTTCAAATCACTGAAACGGTTCTTGAATGCCAGAGCTTCAACTTCACCTACTGAAAAACACTCTAGTGGTTAACAAATGAGCAGCAAAACCAACAGCACTGCGGGAGGCAGCCTGCAAATCACAACTGCTGAACACGTCCTTCCACTTCTAAAACTGTCCCATGTCTTCTCGCTGCTTAGTCTCAGACTATAAGGCAGGTAACTTACTTTTACCTCAGTTAAGAGGCACTTGAAGTGGCTTCTCAGTGCTGTACCACCCAGAACATTAGCGCAGCAGTGGGAGAAGCATGGGAAAGCAGCTGGCCTTCCCTAACCTCCGAGTTGCAAGGAAGTGGGGACCAGGTCAGCTTCATGCAAAGTCTCACAGAGCGAGGACAAGGCTGTGGTGCCTGCATTTGGAGCGCCAGGAGCTGTTTCCCCAATGAGACTGTGCAGCCCAGACTTCCTTCCTGTGGAGCCAGCTGCCGGTGCTTGCTGCAGTAGGAAGCAAGCCTCAGCAAAGAACACAGGCCAGGAAGCTCCAGGGACTCCAACTGCATCCGAGATGGGAGCTCAGAGTCACAGCAGGGGCAGCATCTAGGCTACTGGACCCAGAAAGAAGACCAGCTTTGAGTCCATCAATCACCACCACTGGAAAGAGTTTGCAGAGACTTTCTCCCTGTTTGCCAAAATCCTAGGTGGGGGCCAGTGGTCAGGACTGAAGGAACAGATCAGGAAGCCACATCACGTCAGGACACTGAGTCAAGAGGAGACAGGATTTGGGGACAAAATGGAGCAAGATGAGAATATGGAATTCGACTGACACATCCAACAGTCATTTCCCCTGAGTCCCGACTGCTCCAGTCCACCGAGTGGGTTCCCGGGGACCATCCCAGATTGAGTGCACGCTAGCCAAGCAGAAGCACAATCAGAAATATATGGCCATGATCCGGGGGGGGGGGTGGTCTAGATTACACACTTACAGCAGTTAAGCCCTCAAGGCTTCCACCGAGAAAACCCTGGGAATGGTAATCTTTGCAGAATGGGTGCAAGAGCACCACAACTTTGAGGGCCTAAACCATCGCGATCTGGAGCAGCTCCCGTTTCTTTCCCTGGGACTTGTCTAGGAGGATCTCCCTGAGTGTTGCTCTATCTGCGGGGGCTTTGAGCCAAAAGAGTAAACAACATGATGCAGACAAAGCCCTGATCATGTCAATGTTCTGGCATAGGCTCGATTTTGTGCTCATGACCTTAACTCAGCGGCCAGTTTAAAGTCCTGAGGGTGAACAAATATTTGCAGGTCTGAAACAGAACTTGGCTTAGACAACTGCCAGCGCAGTCCCAGCAAAAATGCAGTGAGCCACAAGAGGCTTCCTGCACAGGTGGAGGGGAGCAGCTTTGCCTCCTTGGTCCAACTTTCCACAGAGCCAAAGAGAACATACAGCAAAGCACATACACGCCATGCGTATGTGGTATTCATTGGCCTGTTCTTCATGCCACACTGCTGTATCACCTGGTTCATCAAGCGTCACCAAGTCCTTCAAGAAGGCTTCATCACGAAGCCATTTTTCACCTCTGTGATTCTGATCATCTCCACGTCAAGGCCAGTTACACAAACACTCCTTGGGCACTCCCTTTGCAGTGACTTCATTCCTGAAACAATCTGCCTTCTCCTGGCTCTTGCACAAAGCCTCCTTTTCAGTTCCTTTGGCTGGAACAGCCACAGAGCAAACAAAGAACAGGTCAGGCCATGAGGTTTCAAAATTTAACTCCTTGCTCTTGCAGAGCGCAAGCACCTGGATGCAGAAGCCAGACTTCTGCAACGTGGTCGACAGCAGGAAGTGAAATCTGGAGCCAATTAAGGAGGAGGAAACTGGGGAGTTGGGGGAACATGCTGCTGGGGGTGACTTGCTGGACTCCAGGTGGTGGTCCACTTCCCTGGCAACTCACTTCTGGGGTGAATCTGATGGATAACTAACCGCCACCCAGAAATCCCATCTGGCCCCTCGAAGGGCTGTCAGCAGAAGGCAGCAAGATGGAACGAGGCGGATGAGCACTTTTTGGTCTGGCCCCTTCTCAAGAGGGAAAAAGGAAAGAACTGGCCTGCCCAAATTGGAGGCCAGAGGAGCTTTCCTGGGTTGGCCATCAGTAGGTGTTAAGATGCCAAAGGGGCAAACTCGAGCAGACATTTAGAAACTGATGTAAGGCGCTTGGATCGGATTGTTACACAAAAAGGAGGTGTTCAGAAAACGTGTCACTTTTTGCATTGCTACCCAACTCTCACTTCAGAGGAGGGCTGGATAAGGCCCTGCCAGGCAGCTCCCAAACACAATGACACCCAGTGTCAGGGACCCAGCCATGACCTGCCAGGGTTTAGCCCCAGAAGCCATTGTCAAAAACACTCAGGAGAACCCAGAGCCTTCCTCCCTTCCCCTACTGTCTGCCAGAGTTCTGGAATTCCATGACAGAGGATGAGACATCTGTAGAAAGCAGAGACCCCGTACCTACCTACTTGGAAACCACGCAGGGGCAGCCCTCAATCTTTCACGTTCCCTGTCCCAGCAACAGCAATCCTTCCGGTTACTGAAAGAACTCTCACTGTCCTCCATCACTCGAGGACCTTACGGACAGGCAAGGCAAGTTAGAACCTTGGAAAAGGCAGAATGACTAAGGCCTGGCAGCTTGGCTTTCCCTTCAGATGAAACACACACACACACACACTCCTGGACGTACGGAACGACAAACACCACGACAACCCCAGCTCAGCTCATGCCACGCAGATAGAAAGATGCTTACAAGGTCAGGCTGCTCTGAACTGGCTTGCCTCTTCCTCAGAGAGGAAAGCCTTTGCTGACTCCGCACAGAAAACCTCCGGAAGGACTCCCTGCTCCTGGACGCAAAGTGCCTGAACGAGGAGGTGCGCTTGAAGGGGGCTCTGCCTGCCCCATCCCCTGCCGTCCGTTCGTGGGCCACCGCGGTCGTGACCAAGTTCAGTGCCTCCTGCAAGGACCGTCGCACTGAGCCCACCCAGTGGGTCATGTGGGTCTGGGCCACCGACAGTTTGTCTCCGAGGTAATCCATCTCTCCGGGACACAAAAAAGGGGGCCCAGGGGTGCTGGGCTGAGAGAAAAGCCAAGAAATTCACCTTCACCTAAGATGAGAATTGGAGCTGGCTGGGAATACTGAACAATCAAAACATTCTGAGAGGCTGGTAGCAGATGTGCAAACCGAGAGGACAGGTGCAAAAGGAGAGGGTCCACGCAAGTGGCTGGGTGGCCTCCGAGTTTAAAAATAAAGGTGTTTTTTTCTTCAGTGGCAGCTTCCTCCATGAACCCTGCAGAAATGCAGCTGGGGCGTCAGGCACATTCCCAAGCAGAAGGGCATTCCCTTCCCTCCCAGAAAGGTCCTTCTCCAGAGCCAGAGCAGGAATCTCCACTACAGAAGACCTCCCCTTCGGCCCTGCTGGGTTTCCGAGTTAGCGACAAGGCAGACCAAGTTCCAAAGCTCTCCTCTGAGCCGCCCGCTGGACGTGCCACTTAAGATCTTGGGAGACACGCAGTTCTGCCCAAGCAGGGGTCTGTGGTCATCGCAGGAATCGGCCCGGCCTGTCACAGGGTGCTTTTAGCCTTCGGCATCACCGCTGCATTCCTTCAGTGCTACAGCCGCAGAAGTCCCGAGAGAGACAGTCGGTGTCTAGCGGAGCAAGGCTGGGAACTGACTGCGAGACCACCGGGCTGTGGTCTGCTCACAGCCAGCCAGCCATTCTTCTGAACAGCCCCGCAGCTGGGGAGAGGAATCTTGCAGAGAGGAGGATATCCCTGGAAGATGCAGGGGAAGCAGCAGAGAGGGATGCTTCCCGGCCCTTCGTTTCACCTCCTCTCTGCCTGTGTGCCGTCAGCCGGCATCCCCTGAGACTGCACTGGGCAAGCTCACCTGGCTCTTTCCAGGGGAGGGAGAGGATACCACCCTTGCTGGTGCAGAGGCTGTGGCATCCCAGCTCGGCTTGGCTCCGCTCCTTCCCTTTCTCCTCTGCAACAGGAAGGAAAACAATGAGGTAGGTGAAACAGCCGCAGAGGTCTTCCCGAGGAAGAGGCTGGGCTGGGCTTGATTATAGTACAGGCGGGGTCGCCATGGCAACCAAGGGAACAGCATCTGCCTGTTGACTGGGCAGACAGCACTGAGCAGGTCCGCTGGAATGATTCACAGTTTGCACAGGGTCACGTGGAAGTCGGGCACTTCTTGCAGATTTAACTCTTGCATGGAAGCGATGGCAGCAGAAGCCCCTTGTGCACTTGGCTGTACTCCCGGGAAAGCAGCCGTTCCATTGCAAAAGCCCTGGCTTGCTGCTTGCACATCACACACACACAGCCTTCAAGACTGCTTTGTAAGATCAGGTATTCTCAGGAAGGCTGTGCAAATCCCTCACAGACACATCTTTCTCTGCTCAGCCAACAGCCTTGCTCCTAAGACTTCTCCCAGAGCTAGTAAGCTGCCTCAGATCAGCACAGGCGCTGTCAGGGCAAATCGCCCGTCAACCCGGGCAGTACAAGTTGCACAAAGTGATGGCAGGAATAATGCCGCTGCAGGTCTAACACTCTCTGTGGGTTGGAGCAACTTCCTTACACAATGCCCTGGCACTGTGTGCCAAGACAGACCACCAGCTCACCTCCTAGCACTGCAAGAAACACCTGTGCGCAGCTCGGGGGGAATTGTGGAACATACCGAGAGGTACCCACCAGGCAGAAGAACAGAAGCCCAAGACATTCAGGACACAGATTTGACCCAAGGACTACAAAACCCACTGTGTTTGCAACAGCCTCAGGTGGCTATGAGAGGCAGAGGACATGTTGCTACTGCTGACTACCAGAGAGATGGGGGTGAGACGACAGCATGTGGGGTGGAGTAACGGGATCTCCAGCTTCTCCCTCTAAGTCACAAAGGTCAAATCCAGCCAAAGTCTTCACGGTCTTAACTTAGTTACCATCTGCTGGCTGCCTGGTGGCTAAACAGCACGGCTGACCCGACTCTGGCTCTTGCTGCAGCTTCTCAGGAGGTTTCCCACACCGGATGCCCACACCAAGAACATCCTTTCGGCACTAATTTGAGGTGCGTTAGGAACCCCCCCTCACTATCTCTCTCATATCCCCCTTAAGACCCAACTGAGCATCTTGGCAGATCTGCTGAACAGATGGTTTGAGAGGAGGAGGGTGGCCGGGGTACAAGTGCCTCTCCTTCTGCATCAGGCGCGCTTCGGACACCAAGCATAGCTGCTCCATAGATGGCTGAGTCCGAACCAGTGCCCTCACCAGGAAGCCCGTCAGGACAGCATTTTCCAAAGTCCCACAACAGAAGGGTAGTAACCTCCCTGCCGCCCCAACCAACCTCACTAGACTCACTTGCCTGCAGCATTCTGGAAAGAGGGGAATCTGTTTTCCTTAGGGGTGGGGGTGGAGCCCCACTCATTCAAAGCTGTCACTTAGCAACTACCTGGAAAGAAAACACACTTCCCAAGGCTGGAAAGCCTGTTCGGGGAACGATCATCCCCATTTTCTTGTGCATTTCAAGCTCCTGGCTTCCCAAACTCAGCAGTCTAAAAACTGCCACTGGAGCTCAGTGGTCAGTCTAGATGTTCTTTCATTGGAAGATGCCTCGCAGGCCAAAGATGCAACACTAATACTGTTGTATGGGGGGGGGGGGTTCTAGAGGGACACAGAGAGTAGAACATTCATTTTTATTGAATTCCACTAGAACATTCCAAGTGCACAAGCACAACAATGAAAGGGGAAGACGTGGCATTGACGGGAAATCAGACTTCCCTGAGGAACAGAAAGTTCCTTTCCCCCCCCCACCCTACAAAAATCAAGGTGCTTCCAACTACATCCTAACTCAAAGGTGCAGCAGGAACAGCTCCAGTCACGCATCTTCATTTAAATGGAAAGGTTTGCATTTTCACTGCCTGCCATTTCTGCCAAATCTGTGAAGAAATGAAGCAACTGCAACACAGAAGGGCTTCCGAATCATTTCTGAGTAAACCACCTAATTCCGGCAAGGGTCAAACACAGACAACTTATGGGCTTTCCATGCAGAAGGGGATGTGAAAGTGTGCGGTGTGACCTTAAATCACTCTTGAAGGAACAGATCCTGACATGCTTTTTTAAAACGTCAACAGCCCAAAGCAGGTACGGGGCTGAATGAGAGGTGAGCATCATTCGCAGCACGTCACAAGCCAGTGGAAGGATAGGCTGTTTAAGAGCCATGTGGCCGTTGGAAGGGAGTACTTCCAAACACCTCCCACCAGAGTTCCCTCTTAAAGGGATACCCAACAGGGCCTAGACCACCTCTGTTGTTTATTTGGGACAAATCAGTGACCTAAAGAGAGTAACTTCCAGCTTCCCTGCCTGGTCACCTGCAGGTCATTCTTACTGACCACAGGTGACCAGCCGTTTGCAACTCTGATGTGGCAGATTAAATTCTAAGGCAGAATCTCAGTGTCTCTGCTCCTTACCCAGGAAGGAGTGAGCAGGTCTATACAGAGCCTAAAAGAAAACACCCCCAGGCAAATATTTTTCTTGTTTCAAAACAGTGAACTGACGTGCCACAGCTAACAGCTGAAACCTGTGCCAGAGTATATTACAGCTGCGCACTGAAAGCCTGGTGGAGATGCAGGACGCACTCCATCCTGCCCATCTATGTGGCTCTGCTGCTCCAGGAGGGCCTGAGGCCTCTTCAGCGTGCCCTTGTAAGGCTGCAGCGGCTACACATTCCATAGCAATCCTGGTTCATGTTAATCAGAAAGCTCACTTCCTCTGAACCAGCTGGTTTTGCCAGAGACGGTTTAAAAATAGTCAGAGGCCTGAGCTCAGCTTCATCCCAGGAGAACAGGTGTCTGAAAGTCCCCACCTACTTCTGCGTCAATAGGAGTCAAACCCCTGCCTCCTGCCGTGTCTTCCTGCTTACACCACTGGCCCCAAAGGAGGGCGATGAGGCTCTCAAAGAGTTTCTTCAGTCATCTTAACTCCATGTACAGAAATAAGGCCCTGAGGATACTTGAAAGCTTCTAGCTCTGGGTCACAGGTCTCCTGCAACAGCAGACAGCCACTCCCACAGCCAGGGGCAATGCTCCCCCCTCCCCTTGTTTAATGTTAACTCAGACAGGGGAAGCTTTCATCATGCCCCACCCTTGGTCACTGATTTCTAAGCCAAGCACTTGTGTTTCCTTTCTAGGGTGCCCACAACAGGAGCCTCTGCTCTTCTAAACTGAAAGGTTAACACAAGGGAAGTTTAAACACACACACACACACACACACCCATATGCTGGGCCACAGCTGAGGTTTGTTGCTTCTCGGAGACTGGAAAGGGAGAAAGAAGCAGAAGATCAAGGTGGACTTTGCACAAAGCACACTGGGAGTCTCTTGTGCAAACAGAGAGAGAGAGACTCCCTCAGTCAATCATTAAATCCACACCAGCGAGACCTAAAGCATGCTTCACTTTTGGAATTGTGAACCAGTGAACTAGTCCTTCCTCCAAGGGGTAGTGTCCCACGCTGGAAAGAAGCTATTCGTCTTAACAGCTGCTGGGGCAATGGGGGGGCAGGTACCAGCCACACAGGCCCGCCCAATACACATCGGAGAAGAAAGCTCTAGGGCAGACAGGCACAGCAGTGAAGCTTTAGGTAAGGCAGGTACATCTGGTTACAAGAAGGAGCACCTGTTGTCCACCATAGGGGCACACTTGGAAGCCACCAAAGCTCCCCCTAGACAAGGGAATGGCAAGTGCCAGAGCTGTGCTAATCACGTTTGTCGAGAAAAGCAGTTCTGCAGGAGAGCTACACTTGAGGAGGATCAGGAAAAATTAAGCGGGGAAGAAACTACTTAGGTGGTTCTGTGACTTACAATTCAGTTTCCATGGCTTTAAAAATAATCACACTGGAAGCATCCTTTGCTTATGGCTTATTTGCTCCATTCCTGAAGAGCTTTTTTAAGAAACTCTAATGCTACCCACGCAAGAGGCAAGTAGGCAAAGCCTAAGCTGTGGCAACGCTGCACTGCAATAGCCCGACACGGCCGCGGCAATCGGGGCTCTCTTCCCGGGGACACAAAAACAGGCGGGCCAGGAAATGCCTGCTGAGGTCCCATATCCTGAACTCTCACGCCCAGAACAATTCAGGTTGTATCAGAAGGAAAAGGAATGCGCTGGGTGGACGTCGCCAGGGGGGTGATGAAAGCCACACAGCAGAATGGCTTTGGGTGTGGCTGTTTAGGGGCACCCTCAGTTCCCAGCAAGGGAGGGGGAAGGAAAGCCCAAGAATGCCTGCAGCGGCTTTGCCAAATAAGGCAGCCCCTGCACAGACTGCCAGGCAGGCCCCAGGAGTCACTCCTTGCAATGTGAAGGGGCTCTTCAAACAAGGAAGTCAACAGCCTGACGGATGGATGCCAATGCTGGCACTGGCCTCCCCCACATGGCACCCACACCCATCCCCCAGTAGTGGACTGGGTGGTACTTGGACTCGGGGGGGGGGGAACATGACTGAGCCTCATGAAAATTATTCATGGTGTGGAGACTGTGGGCAGAGAGAAGCTTTGTCTCCCTCTCACACTGGCAGAGCCAGCCTGGGGCAATCCACAGAAACGGACTGCTGGGAGGGTCAGCACAGAAATGAGCAGGTACTTCTTCACCAGACACACAAAGTCAGTCTGTGGAACCCACTGCCACATGATGTGACAAGGGCCACTAGCTGGGGTGGGTTTGAGAGGAGATGGGACAACTTCACAGTGGCTACTTGCCAGGCTAGCTGTGTGCTGTCATGCCTGCCTCTGAATTCCAGGTGTGGAGGGCACTGTTGCGAGAGCTTCTTCAGCTCCAGCTTCATCTCCATGCTGAATGGCTTTTGCACCATCAATCACGTGAAAGCAGAATCCGTGTGCCCAAAATGCACCCCAGCAAGCTGTTTCTGAAGCAACACTGCGGGCAAGCTACAGCAGTGGATGGACCCTCTTCTCCTTGCAGGGTGAGCCACTGAAGCTCTAGCGACACAAGCTGACTCCGGCCCAGACGCACACAGGGTCTAGAGACAGGCGAGTCGCATACACCTATTTGAATGACACATTTCATCTTTATTTATAAACACGCACACGCTATCTGTGCGCGTGTTTATATATATTTTGCCTTGACTCACTGCAGTTGAGCCACAAGCATGTGTAGGGAGGAAAGAGAGGCCAGCCTGGAGTTATAAATATCTTGCATGAGACACCCCATCACCACACGGAAGAAAGAGATGACCCGCACCAGTGTTTGGTGAGCAGGCAAAACAGGATGACAGTCTCTGGGTCACAAAAACCAAGGGGCACGGGCTCTGTGGGAGAGCAGGGGACAGGCTTCTCAGGGACAAGGAAAGCCACCTTCCCCCAAGCCTTGTCCCCCCATCTAGCTCAGGGCTGCCAACAGCAACTCAAAGTGGTTCTCCTGAGTCTGCGGCAGGAATTTCCCTCTGCCCTACCTGGAGAAGCTGCACTGCAGACACTTCTGGCAAGAGGCAGGTGGACGTTGCAGGTCAGATTTTGAATCATGCTCCCCAGTAGCATAAAGGCTCTGTTCAGTTGCAACCAGGAATTATCGTTTAGAATCCACTGTCTGCTCATCTCTTCCAAGGAAAACCCACAGCAGCCACAGTTAAACTCTGCAGCAGCCAGCGAGCCTGCCTGCTTCTTCAGAAAAGACAAGAACTAGAAAGCGGGGATCTGTGACCAGAGTCAGCTTTTTAAAAACCCCAGTGTGATTTTAATCCATCCCCCTCTCAGTCCAATTCCTCCACCTGCAAAATGGGGGGGAAAAAACATATCTAGTGCAAAATATGGTTGCAGGGATGACGGCCTTAAGAGGCTGCAAACCTTGCTGCAAATGGAGAGCCCCCCCCAAAAAAACAGGCCACGGTGAACTTGCTCTGGTTCCATCTTTACTTGATCCTTTCCCTGCCCAGCAGAGAAGGAAGCTCTTTGCTGACTTGCTGCTGTGCCTTGTGGTCCCAGCTTCGCTCATACTGCTATTACGACAAGCCATGGTGATGGGGTTTGCTAGCCCTCCATAGCAAACCCCAGAACCCTCCAAGCAGCCTGCAGACCAGCGGCAGCAGTGAAGACCTCCACGCTTGAGAATTCCTCAGCGCTCTGTGCCACAAGGGAGGCTCTACGTCTCCGCTGCTTGCCACGTGCTTTCCAAGCAGCCGCACAGTTGGGCCACCTGGAGCAGATTCACAGCTTGGCACAGCGGGCCATCCAGTCCCGGAACCAAGCAAGGCAGCGCAAAGCCTGTGAGAACAGGGCTGCCCAGGAGGGGAAGGGAATGGAGTTTGGCCCACTGATCGTCACACGGACTGAACCAAATGCGCCTGGGGCCTGGGACGAGGCCTGGCTTTCCAAAACAACCACTGCAACACCCTGCCCTCTCTTTCCACCTTGAGAGGAGAATTCTCTGCTGATTTAGCACCAGCAACCGTGGCTGGTGTGGAAACACGTGGCTGCCTCCTACTGTCAGGCCGCTGGTCTGCCTGCCCCGGCTCTGCCTCCTTGCGCAGTGGCTCTCCAAGGGCTCTGCAGAGGTTCTTCCCAGCCCCCGGACCACAGACCCTTTCAGCTGGAGGGCTGCCAAGGACCAGGCCTGGCACCTTTCTGTGACTGACAAGCTCCACCGGCTGCAGCCTACACTGAACATTCCAAGAAAAGGCTGAGGTTTGCTGGCATGAAACCACCTCGCAAGCAGGGCAGGAATATTTCTCTTTGGCTTTCAAAGTCAGCCTGAAAACACAAAGACCGGCTTTGAGTGGCTTCGGTTGTCTTCCAGAGATTGCCGTTTCCTCTCATTGCTGTTGGCACTCACAGGCAGCAGGGAGCAAGTGTGTTGAGAGTCTGGACATGACTGCAGCAACCTGGTTATCCCTGAGAAATATCGAAACCGGAGAGGGGGAAGCACCCCCACCTGTCCTCAGAACTGTCGTTCGCAAAACACTCAAGCTGCCTGCGTGACGGTCCCCAGGCGTCCGTTTCTGGCTTTGCTCCAAGACCAGAGAAAGAAAAAAGCACCATTTACATCAAAACCTGTACACGTATTTTTTTCTCCATCTGCGGTTATGTAGACTTAAGCACAATAGAGAGTTGGGGTGGGGGGGGAGAGGAAGTCACAGGTATTACCCGGATTCCTCAAAGTGCGCGACAGATTGCAGAATTCCATCTTGCAATTTGGGGGGGGGGGGTGACTGCAAAGCAGCAGCACCCTCTTGTGGGCAAGTCATGTCATCGCATTGCAAAGGAATTCTAGAGGGTCTCATGAGAGGCCTACTTACTATCCAAAGTTCATTTTGTTGGAATATAGCTCACCTTACCCCCTCCATTCTCATGCTTCTTTAGAGAAGTAGGAAGCATGCACACTTTAAGTGTTGATTGTCAAAAGGAGGTGCAGAGGTTTTGCCGAGAGTTGTGCTGCAAGAACAGGTCAGACCTTGTCATCCAGGGGTTTGTGATTTACAGACTGACTCAATGTGCTTTGCAAGCCTGTGTTGGAGGACCTCAGAAGGTCATTCCTCTTGGCCTGCCCTTCAAAATGGACTAAGGGACGTTTGCCTGCTTGTGAGTAAATGCACAGTGCAGCTCAGTTTCATGTTCTATAGGGCTCCATTCTCAAAAGACCTACAGTCGGTGAGGAGAAATCAGCCGAGTTGCATGTGGAGCTAGAGGCTCAGAAACACAGTCAGAGGCACTCACAACTGTCCACAAACACTCTGCAGCCACTTCAACCCATTTCTGCCCAGCCCACAGGTGTACACATTTGATCCCTGTTGTGTATATGCAACATTGGGCAGAAAAGGCTTAATAGGTAAACGTTGGTGTTCTTTTGTTAACTGAGCAGGATATCACGTTTTATTGTTATATAAACCCACTGGGTGTTATTTTGTTTTTAGTTTTTGACTGCCTCTAGCCCTAGGCAGTGGTGTAGCTGGAGGGGTGCAAAGCACTAAATTTTGCAGGAAGCTTCACTGCAATGCGCAAGGGGCACCTCCCCTTCAGAGCCATTCCAGGTGGGGGGAGCAAAACAGAGGTGAATGCAAACATTCTGCAGATGACTATAGTAACAGAGTTAACAGTGATGTCTGAAGTTATAAGCTCACTTCAGACATCACACCAGGCCGTGGTCTTTCACTAACCATGGTCCAAACTCCTGGACAATCAGGAAAACCGTGGTTTAGAGCTGCTTTTCAGCTTTCTTTTCGTGGCTGCTCAGCACTCCCATTGTCAGTGCTGTTCCATGGAGACGAAGCAACAGCCAATCCTTGCGGTCGGACGATTCGTGTCAAGCCACAGTTTAGAAAGTCCCATCCCTTGCATGCCCAGTTTCCGTTTCTGGTTTGCCAGCCAATCGTAAACTATGGTTTGGTAGGGGGCCTGAATTAAGCCTGAGGCAGCAACGGTGTTCTGAATCTGTAATTACTGCCAGGACTGACGATGCCCCCACCCTCATTTCTACCAGTCGTGAAAAGGGACTTCGTGTTTGGAAATGCTGCACGCTTTCAAAAGCTAAACCGCAGTGGAGAGAGGTATGAAAAGACCTTTACCAGCCCATTATCATTTCCAACATTTAAGGCAATTGACTTAGAAGTTGGAACTGAGCAACTAATGAGCTCTGGGGAGCTACAAATCAATACTGCTGGAGGGTGTGCAGGCCAGGCTCCTTGGAAACAAGCTTGTAACCAGAGCTGCGTAAAAACAAAGGCTTATTTGGCGAGGCCTCCGACGTAACAGAGCACTCACGTGGGGCGCCCACCTGTGCAAGTCACGTGTGCCAAGCCCTCCCCAGACGGGCAGGTCTAGTGTCTGCTGAGCAATGCTCACCATAGAGAGCTGGAAAATGAAAAAAAGCATTTCCTTAAAATGCCAACAGGCTGAATGACAGGTTGACACAGTCTGACTAGGCAATGGGAGCTCAAAGAAGCATGCACTGCCACTCCAGTCAGAGGTTATGCCGGTTGGAGGGTTTGAGGAACTGGCCTTTTCATCGCTGACAGGTCCCAGATTCTGTAGTCAAACAGCTCTGTAAATTCAGGGTCCCCTTGAGTTTGCCCAGGTAGCATCAGCAGCAGGGGGTTATCACAGAGGCCCTGGAATCTGAGCTCACAACCTCCAAGGCCTCTCTGAACTTTTACTTACCCAGAGCAGGAACCCCGAATCCTCCCGCTAACACACCCTGTCCCTCCTGGAAGCCAACACGGCACAGAAAGAAAATCATGCCGTGTTCCAGACTGACATTTGGGTGTCTAAGGAGGAGCAAACCATCCAGGCCATTTCTAACCGGCTTCTACCCAGTGCAGCGGAGCAAAGGAGTGGGGTGAAGGCAACCAGTTTCATGCTAGGGATTATAACAAAAGAGATTGAGAATAAGACAGCCAATATTATAATACCATTGTATAAATTGATGGTAAGGTCACACCTGGAGTATTCCGTCCAGTTCTGGTTGCCCCATCTCAAAAAGGGGATAGTGGACTTGAAAAAGGTGCAGAAGAGAGCGACCAAAGTGATTCCTGGGCTGGGGCATCTCCCTTATGAGGAAAGGCTACAGCCTTTCAGTCTAGAAAGAAGGTGCCGGGGGGGACGGGGACGGGACAGGATGAAGAAGTTTAAAATTGTGCATGGGATGGATAGAGGGGTGTTTTTTTCCCTCTCACACAACACCAGAACCAGGGGACATCCTCTGAAACCGAGTGTCAGGAGAGTTAGAGCAGACAAAAGAAAACATTTCTTTACCCTGCATGTCATCAGTCTGTGGAACCTCTTGCCACAGGATGTGGTGATGGCGTCTTGCCTAGAGGCTTTTCAAAGGGGATTGGACAGATTTCTAGAAGAAAAGTCCATCACAGGCTAGAAACTGTGATGGGTTTGTGCCACCTCCTGGTTTTAGAAGCTAGGGTTAGGGCTAGCTACTTCAGAATGGCTGATGCAAGGGAGTGGCAACAGGATGCAGTATCTTGGCATCTTGTGTGCTCCCTGAAGCATCTGCTGGCCCGCTGAGATATACAGGAAGTTGGACTAGACGGACATTTGGCTTTTCTGATGCTCGTATGCTCTTAATATCTCCCTTCATTTGCAGGCAGGAAACTGCACTACACCAAAGTCAGGTCCTGGGTCTCCGTAGCTCAGTGAAGCTCTTCAGGGTTTCAGGTGGGGTCTCTCTCTCGTCCCCCTAACTGGAGAGGTCGCTGGGCCTGAACCTGGGATCTCTCACACGCACAAGGGCCACTGAGCCGCAGCTGGCATCAGGAACTGAGGCAGCTGGGAGCAGGCCTGTCTCTAAAACAACCTAAAGGCCCACTTCTACGCACGGCCAGTGACCAGCACAACAGATGCCGAGCCCAACGGATTACAAAAGCTGCCTGACAACAGGAGACGACGGGTGAGAGGGGGAGGTGCACTGTGGTGCCCTTCCCTTGCGCTCTTCACAGGCCAGAACAAGGGCCACCCAGGCCACCCGCAGGCACAGACCAGAGCGAGAAGGCGTGCTGTTCGCAAGGGGAAAGCGGGAAAGCAGAGGAGCTCAGCAGGAAAGAGCAGGGCAAGGCGCACATCTCACAGACGCAGCAGAAATCGCCATCCAGATCTTAGGACACATGTCTCCAAATCTCCTCTGAAACACGGGATGCACACAAACCAAGACTTCTCTTTTTTACATTTGTAACTTACTTGTGCTGGCCTTTTCCTGCCCCTTTCCTCACACTCCAGCAGACAAAAGAGACAGGAGGAACAAGAAATTTAATGTAGGAAAATAGCTTGAGAAAAACACAGGGAAACAAGTTCTTGGCAACTAGGAAGACCACTACCTGCAAAAAGTGGTGCTTCTAGAAGCTTCCATGATGCCACCAAAGCAGAACAGAAAACGTGCAAGCAATCTTTGACACAGAATCATGGAGGCAGGCAAGACCCAACGCCATCTTGTCTGGCCCCCACTCACCCCACCAAGCCACTCAGCAGAGCAAGCCATGCCCTTTAGGCCTCCGTGTGCCACAGCCAGAGGGCAGGCGACTGCAAGAAGCGCTTTCGCAGCCATCTCCTCTGAACTGTAGGCTGTAGAAGAACATCCACAAACGCTGCTAGAAAAAGGATCAACTGTTCTGTCCCAAGGTTCCACAGTGCTCCCACCAGCAACAGGCAAGGTTCTTTGAAGGAGCTGGTTCAGTTCCTGCTTCTATGGCCTCGCTGCCGATTAGCCCACCTTAGCAAAGTGACTTCCACATCTACCTTTTGAGGGGAGCATGGTCCTTAAAGGAGATCCTGCCTGAAAGGCAGACCCCCTCCTTTCCTACCAACAGCCTGACATCAAAGCCACAGACTTGTAGGAAAGCCATTGTAACCCAAGGGGGGGCAGCGTTTACTTACCCACAGGAACCGTACAGATTTCAACAAGTTTGGACAGTAATAATACTCCATTCTCGCTTGGAAAAAGACAGGGGAGAGTTTGAGGAATCCGCACCTCCGTTTCAGTCTTTTGCTGAAAGTTATGAGCAAGCCAGCCAAGTTAAAGGCAGCATGAATAATTCAGAAAAACCCTCAAGCGGACGAGGGACTCTGCTTGCCGTCTGTCCCTTTAACAGGCTGGGCTGCCTGTGCCGGCGCAGCATCTGAGCCACAGGGGTCAGGTGACTCCCCACTCGCTCCGAGACCAAAATCTTGCCCACTTCCACCAGCCAACAGCGCTGGAGCATCAAATGGCTAAAGGAGCGCCTCTGCAGCTTCTATTTCCGATCACACTCCTGACCAGTGTTCAAGGCGAGGTGGGGTGTCAAACGGATGTCAGTGGTAAAAGGCTGTCAGAGAAGCAACACCGGCTTTGTGGCTGCCTGACCTCATTTCCCCTCAAGCTGCAAGTCAGAAGAGGGAAATGCAGGCTTGGTATTAAAAGAGGGGGAAAGCCCTCTAGGAATTAACTCAGCGGCACGTACAGCCTGGGATTTTCTGGGCTCCTTGATCCCTGGCAGAATTCGCAATCTAGGAACCAGCAACATTAGCCTACAAATTATTTATCAGGCGTCCTGTGATCCTCGCAGGCAAGGCTGCTGCTCAGCTAACTCTGAGCAGAGCAGGGGGAAGAGGGAATGAGCAGGGTAGCCTTGCCTCCTCTCAAAATGTGAATACTTAAGAAGGATCTTTTAATTCCACCCTGCTTTGCAGAGCAGCTCATCATAAAACAC
This sequence comes from Tiliqua scincoides, assembly GCF_035046505.1. Classification (NCBI taxonomy): domain Eukaryota; kingdom Metazoa; phylum Chordata; class Lepidosauria; order Squamata; family Scincidae; genus Tiliqua; species Tiliqua scincoides. Next base: position 12,257,896 of record NC_089834.1, read on the forward strand.
GAATAATCAAAAACATTTTGAAGAACAAAGTCAGTGGAAAAACAAGGGTTGCTTTCCAGCACGGCGGCGGATGGAAAAGTCTGGCCAGACTTCCCTAAAAGCCGTTTCAATTGCTTCAAAAAATTTATAATAAAAATCATCATCATTTCTCTCTTCAGCACCAGTGTCGGGGCCCCTCCCAGATGCCCTGACCCCCGACTTACCTGGGAGCAGGCACCCCATGCCCAGGGTGGGGAGGCTTCACTGCCCCCAAAGGGGGCAAAGCAGGTTGGCTCACCTCAACCAGCCAGAGGGGGCTGGCAGGGCAAACAAGGAACACAGAAGGAAACAAGCCAGGAACAGGAAAGGCCTTTTCTGCCCCACCTGGAGGAAGGGGAGGGGCCAAAGGGGGCAGGCTTGCTCCATAAAACAGGGAGGCCAGGGATGAGAGGCAGTCAGTGTGAAGCAGGGAGCGGTGAGGTCAACAGCTCCTGCTCCTAGGCCAGGTTTCGCAGCTCTGCTAGGGAGGAGGATAAGGGTGCTGGAACCCCCTCTCCCTCCAGCCAATCTGAGGCCTCCCTGGGGAGGAACAAGCCTGTTCCAGGCCCCTCCAGGGGAAGGCCCCTACAACCACCAAAATGAATCCAGTGCGCTGTTTCTCCAAAAGCAAAATCCCTTCATCATCAAGCTCCTCCTCTCTCCAAGGAGGCAGAATTTTCATGTTGTAATTAAGAGAGTATTTTAAGAGATAAGAAACCGACTGGTATTTTAAGGTTTTGGCTCAATCCACTGTTTAAAAGGGCGGGTCCTTTAAACACACACATACAAACTGCAAGCAATTTTGAGTGTTTAAGCTTCAAAGGAAATGGATAAGAATTGGGAGAGTGCCCAGACAATTCTCTGAAAAGCCGAGAGAGCAGCGCCTCCTGGGACCGACAGGAGGGCAAGCAAATGCAGCCGCTGGCGTACAGGCAGTTCTGCAAAGCAGGCGCTTTTGGTCTCTACTTGACGCTGATTAGCAGGATTCCCACTACTTTGCACTAGAGATGGACTCGCTCAGAAGGCAGCCAGAGGGATCTTTGGATTGCCTACTAGTCATTCACAGGGAGGCTTAATGGACGCCACAGACGATTCACTCAGAAGACCAGGTTCCTAAAGGTTTGCAATAACACACAGCTGCACGACACCAAGGTCTCTGTTTGCGACCCTTTCCACAGACTGCTCTCTAGAACATGCAGCTCAACATGGAGCTCAGCCACATGGAGTTCAAGTTCCTGGCAACACGCAAGGGACTCACGTCAGGGATCTGATGCGGAAAGAGTTCGCAGAGGGCAGGAGGCTCACTCCTCAGACAAGCTGCTTTGCCGGCAGCTTCTGAAACCACCACACCGTTCCCCACCCCTGAACACAGCAATCCCTTCAGTCACCACACGGTGGAGCTGAAAGCCAAAAGGGCGCTCCAGGAGTCGCCACCTGCGGGCAAACCTGGAAAAGCTAGACAGCTCAAGCATGTGTGCCTTCAGGGAAGTGGCAGCATCACTTCAGAGACGGCAGGCTCCCGTAATCAACCCAGTGCCGGTTACGCCCTTTCAGCAAGGCTGATAAATAGCAGAGCCAAACAGTGCCGACTACCTCCTCCAGAAGCCTGCCTGCAGGGGCTCTAAATGAACAGGAGGGGGGAGGCGACTTTCATTTCACATGTCAGGAATGCACTTTATGTCAGGGATGCTACAGCAGATGCCTGTGCTGAGCGGGTTGCTCTGCACTGGGGCGGGGGGGGGGTACGGAACTTCCAAGGTCCCTTCTAACACTCCTTGTAGTGGTTATCTACACAGGCGCTGGGCTTAGCCTTCGTAACATGGCAACCGGCAGGCAAACTTGCTTGTTCCCCCCCACTCAGGCAAACCAGAGTGGGCTAGTTGCTGAGTTTTCGCCCAGAGCCGTAAACAGAGGATGTTATAAAGAAGTGCATATCTAGGAATGTGTATTGCGGTCAAGCCAGAGCCAGCAGGTTTCTTAGCAGTGCAGATTTCAGCAACCTTCAATAATTTTCCCTAAGTGTCATCATGTGCTTTGAGAATGAATAAAAGTCTGGGGAAGCAGAGGGCGGACTTCTCTCTCAATCTCATACCGTCCTACTTCCGGCTCAGCTCTCCCTGCTCTCAACCCTCTGAATGTCTGCTGTGTCTCATTCATTGCTCTGACTTCTTACTGCTCTAGTTCTAACTTTCAAACCCTCAGAGTGCTTCTGCTTTTAGCACTCTCACTCAGGCACCAAGGTTCTAAACCCTGGGTGCTTCCCAAGTAGCACTGCGTTGCAACATCTGGCGCCCGGAACAGGGGCCCTCTGCAACAACTCCTAAGCAGGTCAGTGGCACACCAAAGCCAGGAAGCTCTCCCTCTGCAGGGCAGGCACCAGAAAGGAGAGTGCAGCTGGAGAACAAGCACTCTGCCAGCGTCCCCCACACTAAGTCCGGCACCATCGCTTTTACAGGCCAGAGGAGAAATTGCGAGCCTCAGATAAGAGCCTACCGGCGCCCAGTGATCCGTTCTCCTCTCTTTGTAGAAGCTGCGGCTCCTCCGCCGTGCAGGAAGGTACGGGGGGCTTCTTGCTCCTGAGCCACGGTGACCCTGCTCGGGTCGCTCTTTCTCAAGGTCCTGCAGGAAAGAGACATGAGACACCTCAGGTGGGAGAAGAGCAGCCAGCAGAAAAGCAGGGGACTGCTTGCGACACCGCTAAGACTTGAGAGGAAAAGCACTGGAAGCAGGAGCCTTTGCAGCCACAAGGGGGCAGTGCGTGAGCACAATGACAGCCACGTCCATGCAAGAAGCGCCTGCAGGGCTAGTGGTGGGGCAGGCACTTTGATCCGCCCCCTCTTCCTCACTGCTGTCTCCCTGGTTTCGCTTCCTCCAAGCTCAACTCACCCACCTCAAGAAAAGGTTCCTATATAACGGGGTGGCCGAACTGTGGCTCCTGAGCCACATGGCGCTCTTTTGATGTGTAACGTGCGGCTCTTAGAAATACGTTGGCTGAGCTCATTTTTGCATCACAACTGATATAAGAGAGAAAGGAGAAATTCTCAGACTTTATCATCATTTTACCAAGCATAACCTGAGAGTCCACTGGATTAAAACAGGTTGTGAACGATGAATAAATATATATGGTGAATAAAGGTCTAAGAATTGAAATGGTTCGTAAATATCGCAGCTCTCCGGCATCTGAAGTTTGATCATACGTGGCTCGAGCATTAAGCAAGCTTGGCCAGCCCTGCTACAGAGCTTGGAAAGAGGCAGAGAAGGACAAGAGGCCGGGACATCTCCCCACTCAGGAAAGACAAGCGTTTGGGGCTTCCTGTTTTGGAAGAAGGATCTGTGCAGCGGAAGGCAACAGAACTGCTGCTCTCCACCCCCAGAGTCGTTCCATTCTGTAAATGCAGGGGAGACTCAGGGAAGTCTCCTTTCCTACGGGGCGCCGCTGCTGTATAGACTTTGCCACCACTAGATGCGCCTGACAAACCAGTGGAGAGCAGTGCAATCTCAGGCTTGTCTACTTAGAAGCAAGTCCCACTGTGTTCAGTGGGGCTTATTTCCAGGAAAGCATGCCAAGGATCGCAGCCTGAAACCAACCAACTGAATGGAAGCTCCGCATTCCATCTGAAAACCAGCTGTCGGCCAGGAGAAGGGGAGCACAAAACAGTAGGGAAGGGCCGCTCAGCCCCTGCTTGGAGGCTTGTGGGAGGAGCCGATTCACCCCTGCGGGGAACAGGATGCAGATCTGTGGCCTCCTTCTGTTCATGGCTGTACGTACCCTTCTCCCTTCCCGGAAGGAGGCGTCCTGCTCCAATGTGCCTCGTTTGCCCAGCCAGCCGTTGAGCCTTTCTGGGAGGGAGCTCTGGTGGACCCCCTCCCTGACGTCGGGCCCTGAAGGCAAGCTGCCCCTCACTCTGGCCTGACGCGCCTTTTCCGAGTAGGAACGTCTTAAGTCGGGTGGGGCGTTTGCCAGACCGGACTCGGAGCTGTGCCGCTCCGCTCGGGCCTCGACTCTGGAAGCATCGGTCGCAGGGAGGCCAACATCTGCCCCACCCTTCCTCTGGTTCAGGCCACTCGCGTGGACAGTCTTGTGGCAGTCCTCCTCCGAACGTGCAACACCTGCCGCCTGCTGTGCTGGGCTTGTTCCCTTCCATGACACTCCATCAGGGAGCCCCTGGGAGGGACGAGGTGCCTGGCCTGCCCCTGGCTCTGGGTCCACATGGACAGGACTGGCAAGTTGCGCGTTTCCACTGGCACATTTGGCACGCTGGTGCCTCAGCACGAAGCTCTCGCCATGCTCCTCATCAACAATGAATGTCTTTTTTCTCGTGCTGGTCGGGTCAGCAGGCAAATACTTTGGTTTCTCTGCAGCCAGCCTGCAGCCAGGGGTGATGAGCGCCACATCTCTGGCCTTTAGGGGACTTGACTCCCGGCTGCAGCTCTCCATTTTCTCTTGTTCACTGCTGCACACATGCTCAGGCCAGCGGAATTCTGCTGCGCGGACACCTTGCCCAGTGCTTCTGGGGGAACGATCCAATCCTTTGGGACTGCTTGAGTTGCAACTGCCATACGTTTTATCTGCAGAATTCCTTCTTCGCGCCAGTTTCTCCCACAAAGACAAGCTGCTCTCTTGGGAAGGACCACCTTCCCTCTTGGAATCGTCTTTGTATTCTGCCATCAGAGCATCGATGTCAAGAACCCGCGACCGATAACCGTCAGTGCCCTTCCCCTTGGCTACGCCCCGGTTGCAGCTGCCACAGTTCTGTAGCCCCAAACACCCTTGGTCTTGGGGAAAATGCCTCAAATAGGAAGGGGACTTTGGCTCTGACTGAATCGGAGGAGCAACACCTGCACCTCTTTCTTGAGCATCGCCCAGATGTCGCCCCAGAGGCCTCCAGTTCTCACACCTGGCATCCCCTGGTCTTGGAAGATCCGATGTGCCCCCTTCTCCCCAGCTCTTGCTACGATGCCTATCGAGAGAGCCCGGGGTGACTGGAAGCCTTTTGTTGTGCTGGCGATGTGATCTCCTGGAAGTGCTAGGACTCAATAGCAGGTTTTCCACTGCTGAAGAAACAGGTCTGCTTTGGAAAGAATCAAAGGCATTCTCATTTTCACCTGGCTCCTGGGCAGCAGCAGCAAAATAAGTTGCTCTCAGCTCTGAAGGAGAGAGCTGCTGTCTCATACTGTCACCTGGATGGCTGGGAGAGGCAGGGCTCCCCTCCCGGGGATCTGCTTCACACCTGGACTCTCTGCTCCTCTTTGCAACTGAACTGCTATGAAGCTGCAAGGAGTCCCTGCGGCCGAGAGCTTTTGCACTCTCTGGAGCCAGAGCCCCAGCGTCCTCAAAGCGGATGGCACCATGAGGCAAGGTTTTCCTTCGCCACCTTTCGGTAGCTTTGGGGGTAGAAACACCCCGGGTGCTTCTCCTGATCCCCTCTTCCACATCAAGCTGCCCAAATCCCTCTCCTGCCACTAAACGGCCTGAAACACCCCACTCTTCTTTTGCACAAGATGCAGATGAGGTTTTCCTTGATCCAAGCACTCTGGAGTCTTCCTGTTTGTAAGTCCTCAGGTCCACACTTGGGGGGGAAGCCTTGCTGCTGCTGTGTCTGGGCCACTGGCTGGTTCCCCCTGGAGAAGATGGGCTCTCGTGCTCACCAGCCCTGGCTAAAGTCGTGTTCTCACCCACGTGGGCTCTTGCTTCGCAGCTGTCTGTCCTGCCTGGTCCCGCTCCAAAACTCTCAGGGAAGCGTTTCAATACTTTGGAGCCTTCCATTTTGTCAGGAAAGCAGACTTCAGGCCTCTCCTTCTCTCCTCTGGAGACTGTGTGATCTGCTGTCCCCAAATCCTTGTTCCTGCTTGGAAAATAGGGTGCTCTCGCAGGGGCCTGCTGCTGCCTGGCCTGACTTTTGTTCAACCCGCTTATTTGTTCGTGGGAAACCTGCAGGTCGTGGGAGACGCTGCATCCCTTCACAGCAGCTTCCCCTGGGCCCTTCATTTTGGAAACTGAGCCATCCTCCCCCCAGCTGCACTCCTGAAGGTCAAGACTGCGTGGCCAAGACCCAGCCGCAACGCCCTCCTCGGCTCTCCTCCTCTCCTTCAAAGACCGCCTGCTCCGTAGCGTCACGGCCTTATCCTCCGACACGGCGGCCACGGCCTCGCTTTGCACCCTCTCGCCAACCGTCTGGAGGATTTCGTACCTGGGTTCTATCCTCTGGTACTTCAAGGAGTCCTCGATGTGCTTCTGAGCGGGCCTTTCAAGTGTCTCCTTCGTGGTGTATTTTTCCCAAGTAGCCACAGCTGGGTCTTCATTTAAAAATGCTGCTTGTCCGTATTTTACTGCATTTGGGGACACACCGGCCTGCTTGGGGGGCACTTTCTTGGCACTGGTTTGACTCTCCAGTGCCTTCTCCAGCCACGGCTCCCAACCGTGTCCCAAGTGCCCCCCGGCAAGCTCAGGCGTGGGCTGCGACACGGGCTCAGTTCCAAGACGGTCAGCAGCCACATTGTGCCTCTGCACGCTGTGTTCGAACACAGTGGCCCTGACTGTCTTCAGGTGGGGGTTTTCTGAAGTAGCCACGGAGTGAGGCTTCGGGTCTGCCAGTGAAGGGGCCAGATCCCCCTGCAGCGCCATGTTTTGCCTCTCTCTGACAACACCGCTGTCTTTCTCGAGGTGCCCGTATGTGTGTGGGGTTTTCACGGGCTGCTGGGGCTTCCACGGTGGTCCAAGCACACGTTCTTCACCACGGTCTGGTCCACACGCGGGGCTCGCCTCCTTCTGAAACAAACAACAATGTCCAACCATTGAAAAATGAAACTATCCTAAAGCTGCAATTCCATGCATATTTACCTAAGAGTAAATATCGGTGGGATGGAGAGGACTGTGCTCCAAGTCATGCTAAACTTTAACAAAACTCTTGACTTACTGTTTAAATATCACATTTAAAAGCAAAGGTATCCTGCTTATTTCCATGGCCCTACATATTCATTCCCTGCTTTTTAACCATGCCCGGCTCCTTTCTGCATCACCTTGGCAGGACTCTGTTTAGCTCCCTCTTGTGTCCGTATTAACCACACAGCCCTATATATGGAATTGCACTAGGCTTCCTTCCTAGTTCGGCAAAGGAATTAGCAAGCTAAGCTTATTAGGATTAGGCCATTCTTAAGACGCACAAGGCCCCTTTCTCATACAGCCATAGGGGCAAACAGGGAACCACACAGCAGCTAAGTAGGATTCTGCTTGGGAGAGCCAACGCCAAGCACTTGTGACCCCCTCTCACCTCAGGAACTTCTTGCGTCTCACTGAGCGGCTTCCTGTTCAGTTCAGCCTGCCTCTCCAGCCTCACTCTGCTGCCGGTTGCAGGACTTGAAAACCTGTTGGCAAAGAATCCACATCGTCGGAGGGAAACAATAATGTGAGCGCAACAAGTTTCCAGTCATTCGTTCCAACTGGACGTTGGTTGGCATATTTTAACACTCAAAAATATAACAAGGTAAACATGCAAATCTGCCTTGTGGGCAGGCAAGCCTGGACCCAGAACAGGCCGGAGACTAGACCCTGCTCAGCTTCTCCCGCAGCACTGATCAGGTTAAGACATTGGACAGCATGTCCTTCAAGGGGGGGGGGGGACCTCTGCCTTTTTCACTTTGTAGTGATAAAGCTCAGTAAGCTCTGTGCATTGATGGCACCAAACAAATGGTCATCGTCGTGACACAACAAGGTTGCAAGGCCAACAACAACACAGACTTGCTGGTCCCACACCAGGCAAGACTTGCTGGTTCAGAATTGCATTCTTGAAAGAACAAACTGAACTTTTGTCCTTTCTTGTATTGTGGGCTCTTAACTAAGAAAAGAACGGCTGGCTGGAAAACCAGGAGGCTGCCTCTCCCTGCTGTACTGCGACATCTGAAGGGATACCCACCCCACAACCAGAATGCACCGTTTCCAAGAGAAACAATGTGGTCTGGGAAAAAGCACTTCTCTTGACACCAGCAACAGTCACCTTCCCCAGTCACTTGTGCACCTGGCCTCCTCAACTGTGCAAGTGCCAAAAGCACCAACACCTCCGGAGAAGCGTTCCAAGACTCAAGTACCCCTGGAGGAAGCAACCTGAACCACATAAATGCTGGTGAAAACCACAAAGCGCAGAGCTCAACTCATATAACTTACAGTTTGGTCAAGTCCGTGGAAAGAGGCCGCGAACGGAACGATCGGTGCAGATTTCCCGGTTTGGCTTCTGTGTTTTCTGCAGTCAGTTCTTTGATCCTCTGCTGGATGTTGAGAATTCGGCATTCTTTTTCAGGACTTGGGGGGCGCAGTTCGGTACTCACTGGAGCTGCTCCGTTTGCCGATGCATCCAGCAAATTGAGAAGTTTCTTCGCATCGCCTCCCTTCGAGCTTCTGCTTTTTGTGCCTGTGGTACCTGCACCGTTTTCACTAATGGAGCAGATCTCCTTTCGATCCAGTAGTGCCCTCTCTTGAACGGACCGGCCTGCGCTACTGTGACGCTCCTGGCTTTTTCCTGCGGCTGCCACAGTGTCCACTTCTCTGTCAGTTTGCTCATCCTGATTTTTAAGCCTGGGTTCCCACAGGCATTTTCTTTCCTTTTCAGAGACCAAGTCTTTTGGAGCGCTGGGGCACGAAGAGGCGGCCTCATTTGCAGAGGGTGCCTGAGAATCAGCGACACTCTTTGCACCAGGGGAGTCAGCCGTACGGACAGCAGTTTTCAAATTAGACTTTGATAAATCTGCTCGACCCAGCCCTGCTGTTTCACTCTTCTCAGAGGGCCTGCCGGAGCCCACATCAGCCAAATGAGTGGCAAGGTTCTTCTCCTTCACTTCAAACGGACAAGACTTCCTTTGCACAGAAAGGTCTCTGTTTTCAAATTTTGCTGTGAGATCCACGGACAGCGGCCTTGGCTTCCTGACCCAAGGTTTCTCAAGAAGAGGCTTCTCATCAGAAACGGCAAGAGTGCAGGGCTTTTGATCCTTTAACGATTCCAGGAAGATGGCAGACACAGGTCTCTGTTTCAGCCTCAGCTGCCCCTCGCCAGCCGGGCTAATGTGGCTGCTGAGCTGTTTCTGCCCCTCTTTAGCCTTCTCCTCAGAAGTGTCTGTCAAGGTGTCTGCCCTTTCAAGAGGCCTGCAAGGGTTCCAGGGGCCTGGTCTGGATTCAGAGGAAAGAGACAGCTGCCTGTGGATGCCAGCACCATCTGGTCGTCTGCAGAACACCTCTGACTTGGAAGAAGGAAGTTTCCCCTCTTGGGCTGGTAAAGTGCTAAGTGTTCTGGGCACACCAACAATGTTTCTGTCGGGCGTCAATGTCATCCTGACTCTGTCAGCGCTCCCGGTTTCAAAGAGGATGACCGTGTTTGCCTGGGGGCTGGAGTAAAAGGGTATATTGGCTACTAAGTTGTTGCTGGCCTTGCTTTCAACCAGTGTTTGATCAACCAGGGGTGGGACACTTCCAGTTAACCCTCTGGTGACTGACGTGTCTAAGGTTTGGGCAAACACAGAGGGTTTGGGGGCAGCAGTGCTAGGTTTGAGTACTGGGACAGGAGGCTTCACTATGGCAAAGGTCTCTGCAGACTTCTCCCTGCAAAATGGCTTGGGAGTCAGGCGTGGCCTTGCGGTGGCAGGAGTCATCGTGGCTGTCCTCAGGGGATTCCCAAAGGAGCCTCTTTCTTCCAGAAGCAGCGGGGACAATGGAAGCTCGCCGGGCTGGCCGCCTGCATCAGACAGAGGGCTGGCCAAGGCTCGCTGCAGTTTCGCTTCATTCGTGAGTTCACTCAGATTGGCCAAGGCAGCAAGGGCAGCGCCAACTTCCACCTGCATGGCCATCGTAATTAAAAATCCAGTGGAACGAGGAAGATCCCGTGAGGAAGAACATGCTATCCAAAAAAGAAAAATTAAGGGTTACCACCTGAGCAGAACCAACAGCATGACAGCAAATGATCCCTTGCTACCAGCCCTGCCACTCCTCAGCAAGCATATGGCGTGCAGGACAGCCAAGCAACTGCCTGCCTTGTTAGGGTGCCATGCAAAGCACCATACAAACATCAATTCATTAAAACAACACATTGTGACCCACCTCAAATGTACAGGGAAGAGCAAATTACAGGTGGGCTCAGCAAAGGTGAGCAAGGACAGACAGAAGCCAGGGACAGATCACGGACTGGGGGCAATGGGGGCCCAAGAGTAGGGCTCAGGAGGGTCTTCATCGAGAAACGTATCTGGATTAACTCCTTCCCACGCAATGATTTCCACACAGAATAAGCAAGAGGTTTCTCAAGGTGGAATCCAACCACCTCTATTCTGTACTGCAAGAAGACCTCAGGGGACCCCACAAGTAATGCCCCATCTCCCACAGTCTCTCGCACACACTAGAATCCCAACACACAATTCAGCGCCAAGGTCCTCAGAATACCACCCCAGAAACATGGCTGCCTTAATTGGCACGTGTTCTTGTAGCGATTTCTTGGCGGCACTTGGTCAAGGTGCTAAAACTCTTACCATCAAATCTGCCCACAAGCTCTACCCTGAGACAACTTCACAGGTGCAGCGCTATTTACCTTGATGGCCATGGCCCTTTGTCAGCAGTGCCACTGGAAAGGGAGGTCAGCTGAACTGGGAGTCCTTCTGAAGACAGCCTGCTCCGTTCATCGCACAATGAGAGCTCAAGAGAGAAGCGGAGTCCCAGGATTCCTGCTGCTGGGCTACTTCTGTGAATAAAGCAAAGATGACCTTTAGAGTTCAAGGAGGATCCCCAGTAGACAAGCCACAGGCAGATCTGCAGGGTGTGTTATTCAAAATGTGGGGGAACCCATCTATCTCACCCCCAAGCTGCACCACTCACTGCACACCTCAATGAGACTGACTATGCAAACATTTTAGAGGCCTTAGAGGCTGCTGCCTGATTTATGAATGCCATGGGGTGTGGCTATAATGGTGATTGGGCAGCAGTGCTCCCCCCCCAGGAGCAGCTTGTTTAACCCTTGATGCACAGAGCCTAACTGCCCTGCAGTTTTGTGAACCATAAAAAAATTGGGTCACAACCCAGTGGAGGGTCCCACAGTTTGAGAACCACTGGACAACTTGAACAATGGTAGCTGGAACCGGGTTGCAAGTGCCAAGAGCAGGGAAGACTGGCGAGGGCAGAAGGAACAGGTGTGCAAACAAGGTCCATTCAAGAGGGGCAGGAATAAAAGTTTCCAAGTCCCTAATTTTGTTGCTACGTCTAAGCTGGAATCACAGATGTCACCTCCAGGTGATCTCTGAAGCTCACAGAGAATTTGACTGATTTATTTAACACAAAGGCCAAGGGTAAAGTAGGGGCATGAACAAACGTAACAGTTGTGTAACATCCACACATTTTTAAAACGCTGTTAGAACACAAGGCAGACTGAAAAATGCTCTGCGCTTTCATGACACCTGCCTGTCTCCAGCTTTATGCCAGCCTCATTGCCAGGTATTCTCCCCCAGCTGGCTCCTGGGCCTTCTCTGCCCTCTTCAAGTAGTCCCACCTGAGACATCTGTGAGATCCATGTGGTTGTCTCACTTTGTACAAAAGAATGATTCATGTTAAAACTGCACCCCATGAGGATCAAACCGGAAGAGGTAAAAAAACAGCACTGTGAATTCTCAGAGCTGCCAGGTGTCTGACAGCCACCACACGTACGCAACACTTTCCAAAGGCTAAACAGGCTGCCGGTTCCCGTCCCTGCAGCATCAAGCCAGAGCCCCCACGTTGCATACATGGACAGCCCGTGTAGAGGGGTTCCATGCTTGCGTCAGTACAGAGCAAGGAGCCAGTGGGGACCACCACCTCCCAACCCACTGGGGAAAAGAAGGGAGAGCTTTCCTGCTAGCAAGATTACTGCACAGGGAACTGCCGCAATTCCCTCCCTCCCCAGATCTGGCCCTGCGGCTGAATCTACTGGCTGCTTTCCAACATCACTATGGATCCAAAGGGAAGCCTCTCTTCCCGTTTTGCTCTTTCGAAGGAACACCCACAAGCCACAGGTCAAGATGCACGTGGACTCGGATGCTTTGCGGAACATGTGCTTGGGCTCGCCTGGGAGATGCTCCCAGCGAAACAATGAAGCAGGGCAGGCACAGGACGAGCACTCCCTCTGAACTGTGCCCTTTGTCCTCCGGGAAGCAGCGGAGGCAGCCCTGGGGACTAGCAAGGAACCACCCAGAACGCCCCACCCAGGCTCACCCTGCAGGAGTGGTTCCCAGGCAACGGGGGCATGTGCTGCTGATTCACTGCCCCGATTATTTTTCTTTCCCTTGGTCTTATGACCTCCTTTAGGCTTACAGACTTAAAGAAGGGGGCGCACATTCTGAAGTGCAACTGCTTGGCCAGATCGGTTCACAAGGCAGCTGGCACAAAACGCCCAGCACTTGGAACTTGCCCAGCGCCATAAACTACCTACCAGCTTATGTAGCACCTCTGCTCACAGGCGGGGGGGTGTCAGGAGGATGCGCGCAGCTGCTGTGCCCTAATCAAGAGTGTGGCACTCACCTCCCCTGCAAAGGCCGTGCTCCAAGGACTGCATTACCCGGCAGGTCAACAATTTATTGGGAAGAAGAAAATTCATCCACTGTGCAAGAGAGGACACTCAGATCCTCTCTCAAGGCAAGGCTTAAGGCCCCAGGTGTCAAAACTGAAAGAAAGCATTGGCAGCTTTAAAAAAAACAAAAACTGATTATGCACATGATACTTGGGGGGGGATAACGGGGAGGGGGAATTAGATCTCTTCTTGAAAGATGTTGGTGAACAAGAACAGAAAAATTCTAGACATTCAATCACTCCAGCACCTAAAACTTTGATGGCAGCAGAAAAGGATTTGAAATATCCGTGCAGTCCTATGTGTGGGACCCCAGAAAAACTGGGCCCCACAAAGCTAGAGTAACTCTAGTTTACACACCACGGTAAGCTTTTGGTTCCATCCCTTCCCTTCAACCAGAGGACAAGATTAGTGGTTCATAATGCAGCATGGAGAGCCTAGTGACAGCCATTCTGACAAGTCAATCAGACCTTGTTCACTACAGAGCTAGGTGGCTAAGCAGCACCGCTTAAACCCACAGAAGCTAGGAGGAAGGGCTTGTGCAGCTCCGTTCAGCCAGCCCTCCAACCATTTTACTGGAGGAAGCGTCACCAAAAATGAGATGCCGACCCTACCCTGGAACGCAGATGAATGTCAAACCCCTGTGAACAGATCTGCACGGAGCTCCAAGTGGTTTGTTCCAAAACCCAGGGCCAGTTCAAGCCTAAAGATCAGTTACCACAAGCACAAATGCAGGCCCTGAAAAAGTCTTCTCGGTTAAACATTACAAAGCCATGAAAAGCCAAGTGCAGCTATTCCTGCAAGTAACGAAGTGTTTGCACAGGGGCAGCCAAGAATGTTGCAGGCCCTGAGTGACAAGCTGTCCTTCTGCAGTACAGCAAGTGACAGGAAAAGGTGGTCAGAGAGAAGGAAGTGGCCAAAGGCTCTGTCCAGGCAGCCACATTTCCAGAGGAGTTAACTGGGAAGAGCCTCGACCAGTCAGTCCTCCTTCAGGAGAGCTGCACAGCCAAAATGAGTTAGTTGTGCTAAGAAAAATCCATCTCTCAGACGTCAAGCATCAGTTCCCCTGTCTGAGCACTTGCATGAACCCAGAAGGAAGTGCCAAAGTATTAACTCTGGGGAAATATAACAGCCAGCCCAGCAAAGCGATAAAAGGAGAAGGAAGGGTCTTGAGATCGAGGCAGGGCTTCTGTGTGTATGGCAAACCGAAAAATATGGCTCGACAAGTGCAAAGGAGTTCAAGAGAACAAAGCAGAACCTTTTGATACCCACGGGAAGCAGGCGCAAGGAGATCTCCTCTGCCTACACCGCACAGGCTGCCGGAATTCCAAAAGGGTTAACCCCAAGCCTTTGTGGCTGCTGACTCTTCCTGATTCCCCATCATCCCTCTATTATGATGTTTCACAAGCCCCGGCTTCCCGCAACCAAGGCTGGTTATTCAATACATGTCACTTTTTCTTTTTTAGTAAGGCGGGGGGGGGGGGAAGAGAGGAAGCCGATACCTGCTCTTCACTGTAAGCCTGCCTAACAAGCCTCACCAGTCTGGATACAAGGCAGCGGGCATTCCCCTCACTTAAAAGGACTCCGGAGAGGACCTTGCGATTACACCTGTGGGCCTCCGTTCCTTTTCTTGCTCTGCTCCCAGGCTCAACAGTGGACACCGCTCTCGTTTTAACTCCATTTCCACGTCACTCATTGCTGGCTAAAGAAAGAAGCCAAGAAAGACCACAGCAATCCCACCGAGCCCCACAAACGCAGACAGAAGTCTATGGGGCACAGAGGCAAAACACAAGAACTTCACACAGTCCGCAGTCAAAGATGTGGAGGTTTGCCATGTGCTCCAATACCTGGTCAGCAAACATAATCCCACGGAACCCTCAGGGATGCCACGTGGGAGGGGAGGCCCATTTGTCTTTTAAGACTTTGCAGGCGACCCCTTTCGATAGCAAGTAATGTACCTCTTGGCAGAGTCAAGTTACTGAGAAAACAAACAGTACCCAGTTATTCAGTTAAACAGCATATTTACTGAAGTCCTACCAGATGTGGGCTGCCGAGTACCCCGTGCAAGATGACATGGTTAGAAAAATGCCATTTCATTAGGAATCTACGTTCAAATCCGCATTTTAACTTCAATGTGTACCTACCTGGTGCACCCTGGAGATGCATGCCAGGATGCACGTACAACGCCTGCAGGAGCACAAGGCAACGGAACACAAAACATTTGGCTCTATCTCTGAATGGCTACACAGCCCATGCTGCAAAACCCACAGGGGGCACTCGCTTGGCATGCAGGAGGTCCGCTAGTTAATGGATTTCAAGCAGTAGGATTGTGAAGGCTCCTTTTGGGCCTTGGAGAGATGGAACCCCAACCTGGCTCAGGCAAGGTCAGCCTCCTACTGACACATGCACACACTCTTAACTGGAGCTCCTCTGCTTCGATCTCTTATCTGAGACGGGAACCCTGGAAAGCATTCAAGTCAGCTTCCTACTTGCCTTCAGGGACTCCAGCTTGGTCTCCCCCAGTCTGCTGCCAGGATCCACGTTCTTTGCCGAGTGTTCTCCTCTGAGCATAGAGCCCCTCTGCCCACACGCTTCCCCCTTTTGCAAGAACTGTGATCTTCCATCTGCTTTCCTCTCCTCTGTGCACGATCTCTGACGATGCTTCTGCCTTCCCCCAGTCATCTGAATTCATGCCTGAACTGTGTCGAGATACTCCAGAAAGAATTCAAAGTGACAGCGGCAGCGGTTCCGGGCCTTATGCTCCCCAAACAACCTCCCTCTTCGCACTTGCCCTGCCCGTTAAGGGAGCCTCCCTGGCGCACCTGCAGCTCCCACCTTGCAATTTATCCACTTCTTTTTATGCACTATGCTGTCTAAAATGGTCAAGCAGAAGTCCCTGCAACTGAAATCAAGACACATTCTCCCTGCCTTCACCACTGCCTCCATTTGCTGCCCTTGTCTCTGTTCTTGTTCTCTAGATTGCACACTCCCGTGAGGCAGGCCGGTGCAGGGATGATGCTTTGCGAAATAAATGGCTCCGTGGATCACATCAAAGGCCATTTGCTTCCAGTACAGGCTCTCGACTTTCACCCCTCTAGCCAGACTTTATCTTTATTCCCCCTCAGTTTCAAAGCTTTAGTAAGGATTGTGGAGGTGGTGGGCTACGCACAGTAGCCTTATCTAGGCCAAACAATGCCAAACACAGAAAAGAAGCAGTAGACTCAGAACCAAAGAAGAAATAAAGAAACTGAGTAAAAAACAACAACACCAAATTGCAAACTTAGCTGTTTTTACACAGAAACCAAAGCGATTCAGATTTCTCAATATCAATAACCACCCACTGGCCAGAACACTCTGCAAGATGCTGAGATATTTGGCATCAAGCTGGCCTCACAAACCACTAGCATTTGTGGTTGTTAAACCTGGACAGATAAAATTAAATTTCAGAAACGTGAGCAGAGCAGCTCAGCTGGGGGCCAACTGCCAGTTCTCCTTTGCTGGCCACTGCTGAGTTCTGCTGTGTGGGCAATCAGTCAGCTCCAGCCTAGATGCAGATGAATTATACTAATTCAGTCCCTACAGCTAAGGCATCTGCAGACCTCAGAATGTGAAATGCCAAAGACAAAATTGAAGAGTAAACAAGCCAGGCAGAGCTGCCCTCTAGCAAAGCCTGCGGCAAGCAGGAGACCAAGCTGGCACGAACAACCCGCTCCTGTGCTTTCACTCAGCCAGTTCCACCCACAAAGATATCAAAGCATCTCTCAGATGGATCAAATAAATGTCGCTCTCTGTCAGAGGAGTGGCCAGCCAGACGCCACAGGGCAATTCATGAGCAGGACCAGACAACGAAAGTCATCCCTGGCTGTTCCTTCCCGTGATTGGCGGAAGCCAGAAACAGACCAGACCTGCAATTCCAGAGTTTCACACAATACTGTAGCTTTAAACCTTCGTACATTCACTCTAAGTTAGTCCAATGCCAGTTGCGACCAAGACAGCGCGGCAAAACGTGAGCATATGAAGGAAGGCACAAATGCAGTTCAAACAGGCAGAAACCCAAAACAGCTCCCCAAGAGTTCCAACCCAGAGGCATGTGCCATTTTTGCAAGAGAGTCCTTCAGAAATTGTCTTGGCAAACGTGAAGCACAAACGCTGGCAAGGACGGGACTGTTAAAGTAGCTGGTGCAAGATGCATCTAGACAAGTGCACAAAATCTAGACAATGATTCAGAAGACTGTCTTACTGGGCACAAACCACAAACCACAATCTAGTGGGTGCATCTGCATGTCAGGTTAACTAAAGGAAACCTCAGATTTCCCCTGGTAAAGCATTCAACAAGGAGGACGCGACCCCCTCCTGAGAGAACGTTCCTCTGTGCACAAATGAGCACTAGTGCAAAAGAACAACAGTGCAACCCAAGAGAGCCAAAGTGTGGAGCCTGGCCAGAGATGTTAGGGAGCTCTACCCAGCACGTTCTTAACAACAGACATTCAACCTGCCCCAACCACAGAAGCAACAAGGGAGCCAGCTGATACAAGCTGAAATCTTCCCCGAACCTGCTGTATGAGAGCCAGCCCAAAACCAAACCAGCAGGCCATCAGTCGGTTTCTCCTTGGCAGCTGCCTCTCCGACAAACCGCTGGTGCTTTAGTGGTCCGAGAGAGCCTCTCTGCATAGAGCAGGGGTCGGAAACCTTAAACACTCAAAGAGCCATTTGGACCCGTTTTCCGGAGGAAAAAAACCTCAGGAGCCACAAAACCCTTTTGACATCTAAAATGAAGATAATACTGCATATATAGTTGTTTTTTTTTTACCTTTATGCTCTTATAGGTCCCATTTTTATAATGTAGCCCTCTCTTGTAGCTTTTAGTTAGTTTTGTCATACATTCTTGTCCTGTGTTTTCAGATGCCTGGTCCTCTATGGTGTTTTGCCTGATTCCAAGGCCATTCTCTGCCTGGAGAATTATGCCCACTTTAAGCAAATTAGCTCCCCTTCTTTCCCCCAACAAATGACCCTGGTTCTGCCCTGCAGTCCTGCTGGACCCCACCTCCAGGGTAGTTCGCCTGTTCAACCTGCAGAGGTCCTCTCTCCTGCCAGCAGCCTCCCACCACTGCTGTAGTGGATCGTCAGCAGGTCTTGGGCACAGCAGCCACACACCAAACTCCAGTGTCTCCAGCAGTCCATTAGTCACAAAGTCAGTCAGAGCATCCAGGGCAGAGTCCAAAGTCAATAAGCCAAGCCACAGTCCAAGGTCAGATTTCAAAGTAAGTCTGTCAAATCAGTCAGAGTATCCAAGTCAAAGTCTCCTCTCCAACCTGCACTCCTTCTCCAACCCACACCCCCCTTCCTGCCCGAGGTGCTCCTTATATCCCTGAGGGCCCTATTGCCTTCAAGTAGCTGCAGCTGTGCAGCACACTCTGCTTAAAGGGGCCACTGCTGACACCACATCTACCTCCTCACCAGATCTTCCAGGATTCCAATACATATGGCGGTTATGACATCTGCTTATCTTACATGGATACTAAAGAACTCCCCCCACCATCCAGAGGCACCCTGCTGGAAGGAAAAAAGGACACAGACTCCAGAGGTGGGGAAGAGAAGAAGCCAGAGCTAGGGGGGGGCAGCCACAGGCCAGCTTCTGCCCTGCCTGCCTTCCCTCCCTCACTCAGGCTGCAACCCTCTCCACACTATCCTGGGAGTAAGCCCCATTGGCTACAATGGGACTTCTGAGCAGACAAGTTGGTTGGAGCTCTCAGGTTGCAGTCCTCTCCACACTTTCCTGGGAGGAAGCCTCACTGACTACTTGTGAGTAGACCTGCCTAGGAGGGGGCTGAGGCTGTAGCCCTCCACACCTTCCTGGGAGGAAGTCCCACTGACTACAGCGGGGCTTACTTGTGCGTAGACCTGCACAGGAGGAGGCCGAGGCTACAGCCCTCCACACCTTCCTGGGAGTAGCCCAGGGACTACATCGGGGCTTACTCTCGAACAGACCTGCGCGGGCTCACACTTACCCTTCCTTGCGCTTGGCCTTGAGCAGGCTCCAAGGCTGCCATCCAGGCACCCTTTCCTGGGAGTAAGCTTCATCCGCTGTAATGGGGCTTACTGCTGAGTAGGCACACAGGATGTCTCCTCTGCCGTGGAGGAAAAGCCTCTCCTTGCACTGAGTGGGGACCTGCAAGGGCTCGCAATGGCTGAGGAGGGCGTCCTGCTGGAGAGTTGGGGAAGGGAAAAACAGGGAGCTTAAGCCTGCAGAGTGGGCAAAATTGAGAAGGGAAACCAATGTGGGGCAGGTGGGGGTGAAGGGAGAGGAGGGCAGTGAGCTCAGGGGGCGGAGGGAAGCAGCCTGCCCTCCCAACACAGGTGCCTCCTGTTACCCCCTTAGCCACTTTCACCTGGAGGAGCTGTAGCAGACAGCTGAAAGAGGCACATGCGGCTCTAGAGCCGCAGGTTGCCAACCCCTGGCCTAGAGGGTCAATTCTCAGTCTTTTTTCCAAGGGGCCTTCTTCCTGGCCTTAAGATGCTCCTTCATCTTGGTTCCCATGTGCTTAAAGGGGATATGGTGCAGCCTGTAAAGTACTGCAGAAACAGAAACTTGTTCTGTGGCCTTGGAGAGCTGGGGAAGGACTGTGAACCACTTGGGGGTTTATAGAACAAATAACCTGAAACCCCACTGTCAACATTTAACAAAAGTCTCACAATGGGTTTCTTAACCATTCTGATCATGAGAGGAATACCTGTGCTCAGCGAAGTTTGTGGCCTGGACATTGAAATGAAGTTACTGGCACACCAATGGCCTTCGCCATCCTCACTCATTAACTGAACCCCTTGGCTTAACTCTGTATCTGTTTATAATCCTAGAGGTATTTTGAAAGTAGGAACAAAAGGCCAATGTTATTTACTCACCAAGAATAAGAAACTCCAAACACTTGTGCCATTTCACAGCTAGACGTATAACAAGAGCCCAGCAAGGGGCAGCAGGGCAACCACAAATACACAGCCCCAAGGAAAGAGGGGTATTTGGTCACAAATATCAAGAGCGTTCTATAAAGGCTCAGCACAAATAAAGGATGTGCCTCCATCTCTGGTGGACAAGAGGCAAAACCAAGAGAAGAACAGCCAGCCAGAGGGATGGGAGCTCTCCTGGGTTCTCTCTCTTTTGGTGTTTTCAGCTGCAAGACGTGGCAGCCTCGTGACACTGCAAAGATCCTTTTTGGTTAACAGATGCACAAGTTTTGCTCAAACAAATATTGCTTCTTGCACTGTGTCATTTCTGCGCACGAGACTTTACAGAGTAACATAAACAAATGGGGGAAGTTTTGTCCTGTCCCGGCCATCTTATGATCTCATTCTCAACTTAGGGAACTGGGGGCACAAAAGGAGGAGGGGTAGAAAAGGCAGCAAACAAGGAACGAAGAGTAAATGGTGGTCAGTGGATTGAACGTTTCAGGTGGAGGCAGAGCAAACGCAGCAATTACCTCAGCCACAGGCTTTTCTCTGTCCTTTCAGCGAAGGCACAGCGCACCAAACTCCCCCCCCCCCCCGGGCAGCAGTGCACTCTCAAGCAAGAGCACAACCGACACTCATCCTGTGAACTCTTTGCAGCTGCAGGCCCAACTCAATGCCATCCCTCCCAACTGTGGCACACCAGGGAACGACCTCTCTTCTCAGATCCCTCTGAAGGACTGAAGGATTTCATAGGCCGCAAAGCAGGGCTTTGTTCTCCTGACAGTAGCTCCATTATGCCACAATTAAGCAGTGGGCCAAAAACACACGTCCCCACCCAAGGGAGCCAGCCGAGGGGCAGCGTTAACAGAGCTTGGCAGAACATTCACCTGCCCCTCTCTCCATGCCGAAAATAATGTATATTTCACACACCTTGCCAACTCCACCGTTTTCCTGCTGCACAACAGAAAGCAGGGTGGCCAAACTTGCTTAACATCAGAGCCACATACGATAAACTGCAGATGTTGAGAGCCGCAAGAGAGAGGGTTGGGATCCACAATATTTAAGAAGCATTTAAATTCTTAAATATATTTACTCATCAGGAACATTAAATTGATGTTTCAATTTAGTGGACTCTCAGTTTGTACTGCTGAGTAATCATAAAGTTCAAAAGTTTCTTTTATATTAATTGTGATGCAAAAAGGAGCTCAGCCAACAAATTTCCAAGAGCCGCACACTGTAAGTCGAAGAGCCACCTATGGCTCCCAAGCCACGGTTTGGCAGGGAGTGAACGTTAATATGAGCTCACTGAGTATAAGGAGCAAACAGTGATGTGAGGATTCTCCAAAGCAAACGGTCTACATTCCTGGCGCCCACTGATTCCGCTTAAGGAAGATCACAACATCCAAGGCATATTTCAAGACTATAAATACTTGGCACATGAAGACACAATAAGCCTATCAAGGCCAGTTGGAAAACTGAAGCCACCTCAGGCCCTGCTGCGAAGCCACCTCTCCACAGAAAGCTCTCCAGGGGCTCATGTCCCACTTCCCAACATTACGGGAAACCTGCTTAGAGCAGGGAAAGACAGTCCCAATGACCGCAACCAAGGCAGGACAGAAGGGGGGGAGAGAGCAGGCTGGTGCCTCTCAATGAGTGGCACTTCAAAGTACAACATGTGGTGCCTGTCCCCACTGTAATGACCCCCACGAGGCACTGACCCCCTAGCCCAACACCCCTGGAAGTGGAGATGGGCACAACCCCACATAGCCAGCCTGTGGAATCTCTGGTAACAAAACGCGGCAATGGCCATTAGCTTGAATGGCTTTCAAAGGGATTGGCGAGCTCATAGAGGGCTGATCTCTTTACGGCCACTAGTCATGATGACCGCGTGCTACCCCCACCTCCAGCAGCAACCTGCCTATGAATGACCAGCTGCAGGGGAGCAATGGTGAGAGGGAAGTATGGCTTGGACCAGAGAGCCTGACACAGACAGTCCTGTGGCTTTATACCCATGGCCTTTGCCTTGGCCCATTTACGGGTGGCATGACACCAACTCTGAGGAGTAAATTCAGCGCCACCAACGTACATGCGAAACATGAGCAAAGGGAGGTGAGTAGCTCTCAAGAGGGTTGCTGTTCAAAACTCGAGGGTAGTATGGAGTTGTGCCTGGTGTGCCTTGATCTAGCTACACAGGCAGGCAGAAACAACCAGGGACAGTGAGGTTGGAACGATTCTCATCTGCACGTATTGCAGGACTCAACATCACATTTTAAATCTGACTCTTGTACAAGGAAGCAGACTGAGCTCACATAGCTTGAGAGCAGGAGTCTCAACCTGTACAACTTGATCTGCCCCTACGCACTAGCAACAGTGCATAAGCTAAGTTATTAAATAACTGATATATCTTTATCAAGGAGGTTACTCATCCATCAGTGACCACTGAACTTTAGCAAAAGCTGGCAGTAACAGAAGACAGTGATCCCAAGCAGGAAAGGAAAAATCATTCCCTCGAGCCGCTCCATTTTCTGCCAGGTACTGGAACAAGCAGTGAAAATCCATTCTACAGCCATATAAACAAGCTGGAGACACAAGATCTAAGCAAAAACATTTCAAAGAGAGAGAGAGAGAGAGGAGCAGGGATTGCTTGTGATCTTATCACCGTTGTCAGTCTCACACCACAGATTTATCAGCAGTAGGAGGAGGATTCACTTTTTGTTTCATTTTCAGAGGGGCAATCCTTAAGATGGGAGAGATCCCAGGAGGCACTTGAGACAAGCTGATGCTTTCTGTTCTTTGAAATCATCTGTTGCTACTCCATCAAATTGGGTTATCTCCAGACCTCCAGCACTGGAGGAACTGCAGCCAACGGCCTGGGAAATGTATGGGACACACACAAGGTGGGGGAGAACAAGCTGCTGTTTGTATACAAGGTCAGTCAGCTGTACAAGTAACCTAAGTAGCAACCTGCACCACCAACAGCTCTAGGGCAGAAATGCACCAGACAAATAGTCCAAGACCCCGTCTCTGCTTTCTCCAGAGAGCGGGCATTTTGTCTCTCAGCCACCGCCTTTCCTTCCTTTTGCTCCTGGGTCTGTTTATTTAGAGTGCAAGCTTGGAGGCAGGGTTCTGTCACAGCATTCCTGCAAGACTGGAGCATGAGGCTGCCTACGCCCTCAGTCTCTGGTCCATCAAGCACAGCATTACCCGCTATGACTGGCACTGCTCAGCCAGAGCATTTTTGCAGCCTTGAGGCAGGAGATGGCAAGGGCTGGACCTGGGGCGGCATGAATGCAAGACATGTGCTTGACCACTGGGCAATGCCACATGCCCACCAACACAGTCTATGCAGTGGATTGTGTTTGCAAGGGGAGGGGAGAAAAATGACAGATCAAAGACCATATGCTGTGGTCTCCAAATGGCAGTGCAAACCTGCATTCAACAGATTATCTTGAACTGATTTACAGCATTCAAATTACCTGAAGGAGGCATTCACATTAGAAAAATTTCATCAGAAATGCTGGGGGAGGGGGAAGACAACCCCCTAACATATGAACTGGATGCCACGTAGTAGGACAGAATTCATATCCTGCCATCTGCCAATGACTTTTCTAATCCTGCTTTAAACACAGCAAATGCAAAACTTTCTACAATCCAGGCATTAAGAGAGCACCTGTCCGCCCGCATTAAATTGCTCAGTTTATTGCACAATAGGCAGGGCGTCCTCCAGTGGGGTTTGCAGAGGTGGTTTGTGGCTAAAACTGAGCACAGCATTCAAAGAGGGAGATCAAGAGCGCATGAGAACTTGAGAGAAACATTTAAATTGCAAATTCAGAACACCTGCAGCACACACATTCCTACCTCACAGCATTCCACTGGGACACAAAACGGATGTTTTCATAAATTATGTTCAAATCCAAAGCACAAACAGACTGTTTCACTGTTTGACAGCTCTGATGCAACAGATATAATTGGGCATCTTTTCCACAATATACCTATAGTTCCAGCTAACAAGACATAGCACTGAGGCAGGCAATGAATCCCCCAGGCCAGCGTGCCTTTTAACATGCTGCTAGGAAC
This sequence comes from Tiliqua scincoides, assembly GCF_035046505.1. Lineage (NCBI taxonomy): Eukaryota > Metazoa > Chordata > Lepidosauria > Squamata > Scincidae > Tiliqua > Tiliqua scincoides. Next base: position 12,281,496 of record NC_089834.1, read on the forward strand.
CAGCAGAGCTAACCAAGCTTCCCAAACCCTTGCAATGGGGCAAAGCAGCAAGTGAAACAAGACTGGAGGACTCTGCCCCACGCGCCAAGCAAGGGATGCTATTCCACCAACCGTCAAGAAAATACAGGCTTGCAAAACTGTAGCTAGAGCACAAACAGAGCAGCTCAAAATCTTTATCACTTTCCTTTTCCTAATTGGCATCAAGAACAGTATGTCACAAACATCCCCATTTTATAGAAGAGACAACCGAGACCCAAATGCTGTCAGTATATTCTAGCTAGGAAGTACTGTAAGTCCCATTAGTTTCAATTGGGCTTACTTCTGGTTAGGTGTGGGGCACTGAACTAAAAGTCCCTCTAGTCTAGGCAAACAATTCTATCAGGTGGTAAAACCAGTGGTCACACAGAACCTCCCTGTTGAGGTGCAGTATACCACAACGTAACAGCTAAGGGGAGTGACAACGGGAGAAGGGGCTTCTCTGCAAGTCCTGCTTTCAGGCATCTAGAAAAAGGGGCGGTAGGATGCTGGGCTAGATGGACTCCTTTGGTCTCTCCCATTGGGGCTCCTCATATTTTACTCATTTATTCACTTGTTCAATTTATACCCCACTTTCCTCCACAGTGGGCAACAAAAGCAGCTGTTTTCATGTTCTTAGCTGCTCCAGGACCATGCCATAGTCACAGAAACCCAGCATGTCAAGAAGAAAAGCTGGGCTGCAACCCTCCTCTCCAGCAGGTTAACGTAAAGAAAAGAATAAGAAAATGAAAGATTGAAGCATCATTAATACATTAACTATTGAGCTTTTACACTCTTGAAACAAACTGGTTCAAATATTACCACCTTCAGAAGACCTCACATAGAAACCAGACAGACAAATAACCAGGTTTTTTCAAAAAGTCAATTCCATGACTTTGGCTGAATCAGGAAAGGTATTCAGATCCTTCTTACAGCATTGCTCTGGGCGCAGAACACACCTCTACAAACAGTTGGGTTTGCCCAATAAAATATCCATCTCTACTCTGTGATTCAGAAATTAGATCCATGCACACTTCCAACCTTCGGTCCTTGTGCATCTCCAGCAGGAGGTCCAAAGAACATGAGCTCAACAATCCCCACCCAGACACAAATCACGTATTGATGATTATGCATCCAAACCAATTTAAGCAGCAGAGCTGAGAAATCAGCAATCAAAATTTGGATTGCAAAACCTGACTAGGGGAAGCTGGAGGGAGCACACTGATTTATTTTTTTTAATACTACAACAATAAAATTATGACCTATAATTGAAGGGACATTGTCATCCGCACCACACACACACCAGTTTTCCATTGTCAAGTGCACAGAACAATTCACACACACCCAAACACAGACCTTCAGCCTGTTTGCTGCATACAAGAAATAAATGATTAATAATCTCTCAAGGAAAGAGAGGATAAAGCACGACACTCACAACATAGCCCCAGCAAGTGTAATCATCGTAAAGGCAATAAGACAAATTACAGATGACAGAATCCCTTAATTACCCCATGAGGCTTTAACGAGGTTTAAATAGGACAGGTAGCAGCACAAGAGAAGGCTCTCAGAATAGATTTATACAATTTTGTTTTAAAAAGGAAGGCTGATTTTGCCTTCACTCCCCCCCCCCCAAAAAAGCAACCCAAATTTGGAACCGTCCAAGCAGAACTGCCTGACTGACTGATAATCAGCCAGAACAGTCCTTTGTGTGGTTGACAGCTAACTAATGAGAGGGGGAGACATGAGCCCATGAAAGGGGCTGGGAAAATGGGGAGAAGGAGGAAAGCAAGGAACCCCAGCCTGCCTCCCTGCTTGCAGCTCTGCCCTTTAATCCCATCAAAAGGGTCTGGCTTATTGCTGGCAGAAAAGGGAGAGTCCATGGCGAAGAGCAAAGCAAGAACAGGCACGCCTGGGGAGTTGGGAGCCGCAGAAGGGCCCCCTTCCTTCCCCTAAGACCACCAGGAGGGTTTCCCTGCAAGCCAACTCCCCCCTCCGCCCCTTTGCAAATCTCTGCAAGGGGAAAGAAAAGAAGGTGAAGCAGGCACCGACCTCTGCACGGATGAAGGGTTTGGCATGCAATGGCAGGCTTGCTGCTCTCTCCTCCTCCTCCTCTCTCCCCAAGCTGTTGCAGACACACACACTAGAGTGCAAGCAGAAAAGCCAAGCCGGGCTAGGGGGTATGCAAGGTTGGCAGGGCTGTTGCCAGGCAGGAAAGGGTGGGGGCGACAGCTGGGATTGGGGGGGCTTTTTCTCTGAGGGCAGGTGGTGTAGCCCTCCCCAGAAAGGGAAAGAGGCACCTAGGAAAGCAAGGTGTTGCTTTTGTTATTGGGGGTGTGCCCACTGATGTGAGGGGAGGGGGAGAAAATCAAAGGGGAGATGTGATGGGAGGGGGAGGAATGAGGAGGGCTGTGTGAAGGGTGTCCAGCGGAGCCTCTTGCAGGAGCAAGGAAAGGGTCAAGGGTGCAGCTGTCTCAAGGGGGGGGCTGTCTCATGAATGTGAGGAAGTGAAGTTTATGGAGGGGAGCAAAGAATGTCTCAGGACAGGGAACGTCTTTTAGTGGGGAGGGCCAGGAAATGGGGCACCTGGGGTGAGGACAGGGCAAAGGAGTGGGGGTCTTTGGGGGCAACCCTGCCTCACGAATGCAAGGACATGAAGATAAGATGTTTATGGGGGCCAGAGAATGGATTTTGTGGGGACCAGCAAGAAATGGGGCACCTGGATGAGGACAGAGCAGTGGGACAGGGTTCTTTGGGGGCGACCCTGTCTCATGAACGGGGGGGGGGGCTCAAAGATAAGATGTTAATGGGGGGGCAGAGAATGTCTCAGGCCAGAGAGTGGATTTTCTGGGGGGAACAGGAAATGGGGCGCCGGGGATGAGGTCGGGGCTAAAGGGGCAGGGGTGGACTTGAGGAAGAGGGGGCAGGACTGGCACTGGGGCAAGGAGGGGGCTTTGGGGGGTGTTCCATGGATGCGAAAGAGGGCACAGTGCTGACCTGCTCAGGCTGGGGGGGCTTTTCATGAATGCGAGGAGGTGTAGGCAAGTTCAGGGGGGCGATGCCTCAGGTCAGGGAGGGATTTATTGGGGGCAGCACCAGGAAATGGGGTGCTTGGGAGGAGAGCAGGGCTGGGGGGGTTCAAGGAGGGGGGGAAGGACAGGGCAGAGGGGCGGGGTGGACTCAAGGAGGAGTAGGGGTGGGGGCGGGACCAGGGGCTTTGGGGGGGCTCCGTAGGGGGAGAGGAGAGCCGGGGAGGACAAGGGGTGGGTGAGGGGCGACCCCCGCTGCTGGGGGCGTCCCGCGGCCGCGAGGGGGGGCCGAGGACGGGGCGAGGGGCACAGAGTGGGCGGGGCCGCGCAGAGCTCCGCAGTCCTCACCTGCGTCCGGGGAGCCAGGAGCCGGCGGCTGCGGCGTCCCTCCCGCGCCGCGCAGCAGAGCCTGGCTCTGGGAAGGGGGCGGGGCCTGCTCCCCGAGGGGGCGGCGCCTGCTCCGCCCGCCCTGCTCGTGCGAGGAGGGGGCGGGGCCGCGGCTCAACGGTCGCGCCCTGAGGGAGGCCGGGAGGAGCCGCCCAGCGCCTCAGAGGCCTCTGCGCGCGCGGAGCTCGGCCGCTGGTCACGCGCGTGCAGAACCAACAGTGCGCGCGCTTCATGCGCATGCGTTTGAATTACAAACACTAAGTTACAGCGTTATGTAATTCATCCCATATTCATTGTTTCTGCTACAAATATATCATTTCTTTGTGAGGCATTTCTCATATAGAAACAAACATTTCTTTTACATACAATAAAAATAGAATTTATATATATATATATATATATATATATATATATATACATATATATACTTATATATATACATATACATATATATGAAGAGCTCTTCAACCTCTCCAGACTGAGAGCAAAGTCCAAAGTCCAGCTGAAATGTCTGCGTGTCTTCCTCTTTGCCGACGATGCAGCTGTCACTGCCCACTCTGCCAAAGATCTCCAGCAGCTCATGGATCGTTTTAGCAAGGCCTGCCAAGATTTTGGGCTGACAATCAGCCTTAAGAAAACACAGGTCATGGTTCAGGATGTGGACTCACCTCCCTGCATTACAATCTCTGCGCATGAACTGGAGGTTGTCCATGACTTTGTGTACCTTGGCTCAACGATCTCCAACACTCTTTCTCTCAATACCAAGCTAAACAAACGCATCGGTAAAGCAGCTACCACATTTTCCAGACTCACAAAGAGAGTCTGGTCCAACAAGAAGCTGACGGAACATACCAAGATCCAGGTCTACAGAGCTTGCGTCCTGAGTACACTTCTGTACTGCAGCGAGTCATGGACTCTTCGCCCACAACAGGAGAGGAAACTGAGCGCTTTCCACATGCGCTGCCTCCGACGCATCCTCGGCATCACCTGGCAGGACAAAGTTCCAAACAACACAGTCCTGGAACGTGCTGGAATCCCTAGCATGTATGCACTGCTGAAACAGAGACGCCTGCGTTGGCTTGGTCATGTCGTGAGAATGGATGATGGCCGGATCCCAAAGGATCTCCTCTATGGAGAACTCGTGCAAGGAAAGCGCCCTACAGGTAGACCACAGCTGCGATACAAGGACATCTGCAAGAGGGATCTGAAGGCCCTAGGAGTGGACCTCAACAAGTGGGAAAGCCTGGCCTCTGAGCGGCCCGCTTGGAGGCAGGCTGTGCAGCATGGCCTCTCCCAGTTTGAAGAGACACTTGGCCAACAGTCTGAGGCAAAGAGGCAAAGAAGGAAGGCCCATAGCCAGGGAGACAGACCAGGGACAGGCTGCACTTGCTCCCGGCGTGGAAGGGATTGTCACTCCCGGATTGGCCTTTTCAGCCACACTAGACGCTGTGCCAGAACCACCTTTCAGAGCGCGATACCAGAGTCTTTCGAGACTGAAGGTTGCCAATAATACATATATATATATATGTGTGTGTGTGTATATATATATATATATATATATATAAATTCTATTTTTATTGTATGTAAAAGAAATGTTTGTTTCTATATGAGAAATGTCTCACATACATACATATATATATATATATACACATAATTTATTTATAAATATTTATTTATTTTAACCCCCTTTTCTCTCTATTATTATTATTATTAAATGAATTTAAATACTAGTTATGTTATTTAAATATATCATTAATTTAAATTATTAAAAGAATTCTGTTTATATCTATCTATATCTATAGATAGATATAAGATATATATATATATATTATATATTGGCAACCTTCAGTCTCGAAAGACTCTGGTATCGCGCTCTGTAAGGTGGTTCTGGAACAGCGTCTAGTGTGGCTGAAAAGGCCGATTCGGGAGTGACAATCCCTTCCACGCCGGGAGCAAGTGCAGTCTGTCCCTGGTCTGTCTCCCTGGCTATGGGCCTTCCTTCTTTGCCTCTTTGCCTCAGTCTGTTGGCCAAGTGTCTCTTCAAACTGGGAAAGGCCATGCTGCACAGCCTGCCTCCAAGCGGGCCGCTCAGAGGCCAGAGCTTCCCACCTGTTGAGGTCCACTCCTAAGGCCTTCAGATCCCTCTTGCAGATGTCCTTGTATCGCAGCTGTGGTCTACCTGTAGGGCGCTTTCCCTGCACGAGTTCTCCATAGAGGAGATCCTTTGGGATCCAGCCATCATCCATTCTCACGACATGACCGAGCCAACGCAGGCGTCTCTGTTTCAGCAGTGCATACATGCTAGGGATTCCAGCACGTTCCAGGACTGTGTTGTTTGGAACTTTGTCCTGCCAGGTGATGCCGAGAATGCATCGGAGGCAGCGCATGTGGAAAGCGTTCAGTTTCCTCTCCTGTTGTGAGCGGAGAGTCCATGACTCGCTGCAGTACAGAAGTGTACTCAGGACGCAAGCTCTGTAGACCTGGATCTTGGTATGTTCCGTCAGCTTCTTGTTGGACCAGACTCTCTTTGTGAGTCTGGAAAACGTGGTAGCTGCTTTACCGACGCGTTTGTTTAGCTCGGTATCGAGAGAAAGAGTGTCGGAGATCGTTGAGCCAAGGTACACAAAGTCATGGACAACCTCCAGTTCATGCGCAGAGATTGTAATGCTGGGAGGTGAGTCCACATCCTGAACCATGACCTGTGTTTTCTTTAAGCTGATCGTCAGTCCAAAATCTTGGCAGGCCTTGCTAAAACAATCCATGAGCTGCTGGAGATCTTTGGCAGAGTGGGCAGTGACAGCTGCATCGTCGGCAAAGAGGAAGTCACGCAGACATTTCAGCTGGACTTTGGACTTTGCTCTCAGTCTGGAGAGGTTGAGGAGCTTTCCATCAGATCTGGTCCGGAGATAGATGCCTTCTGTTGCGGTTCCAAAGGCCTGCTTCAGCAGGACAGCGAAGAAAATCCCAAACAAGGTTGGTGCAAGAACACAGCCCTGCTTCACGCCACTTTGGATGTCAAACTCTGATCCCAAACCTCCACTGCCTTGTGGCGACATCCAGTTATGGAAAAGGCTTCAGGAGTCAACCTCGAGGCAAAATCAGGAGCTGGAGTCCCTGAGGCAGTTCATGGCTGAACACAGTCACTTTCTGGCAACTCCTGCGACACCACTGGAAGATATATATATAGATGTAGATATAGATTATATATATAGATATATAGATAGATCTATCTATATCTAGATATAGATATAGATCTATATATAGATATAGATAGATTTATATAGAAATAGATATACATACATACATATCACACACACACACACACACATATATCCAACTTTGCAGCCCTGGTGTAGCCATGTTGGGAGGGTAGTTACAGAAGCCACCACCAGGGAAGGGAACATTTGTTCCCTTGCCTCAGGGCTGCAGAGTTGGATAGGGCTGGGCCCTGACTTATTTATGAGGTATTTATTATATATAAATAAACATTTATTTCATATATAATAAATATATATATAAATTTATTTAATATAATATAAATTTTCCACATGCGCTTTCCACATGTGCTGCCTCCGATGCATCCTCGGCATCACCTGGCAGGACAAAGTTCCGAACAACACAGTCCTGGAACGTGCTGGAATCCCTAGCATGTATTCACTGCTGAAACAGAGACGCCTGCGTTGGCTTGGTCATGTTGTGAGAATGGATGATGGCCGGATCCCAAAGGATCTCCTCTATGGAGAACTCGTGCAAGGAAAGCGCCCTACAGGTAGACCACAGCTGCGATACAAGGACATCTGCAAGAGGGATCTGAAGGCCTTAGGGATGGACCTCAACAAGTGGGAAACCCTGGCCTCTGAGCGGCCCGCTTGGAGGCAGGCTGTGCAGCATGGCCTTTCCCAGTTTGAAGAGACACTTTGCCAACAGTCTGAGGCAAAGAGGCAAAGAAGGAAGGCCCGTAGCCAGGGAGACAGACCAGGGACAGGCTGCACTTGCTCCCGGTGTGGAAGGGATTGTCACTCCCGGATTGGCCTTTTCAGCCACACTAGACGCTGTGCCAGAACCACCTTTCAGAGCGCGATACCAGAGTCTTTCGAGACTGAAGGTGGCCAATACTAATACAGGTATTTCTATACCGCCTTTCTTGGTTCTCAGATTTCTTCTTAGACTTTATTCAAGGCGGTTTACATAGGCAGGCAAATTTAAATCCCCATAGGGATTTTTACAATTTGAAAGGTTCTATCTTTCAAGAAACCACAACCTTCAGATGTTTCTTTCATGATCTGGTCGCACATTCTGGCTTCCATCCTCCCACGCTCAGAGCAGATGGAATAACTGGGCCAGTGGCCTCGAACTGGTGACCTTCAGATGTTATCTTCAGGCAAATGGAGGCTCAGCCCTCTAGACCAGACCTCCTGCCTCCAATGAGACTTACTTCTGAGTAGACATGCATAGGATTGGGCTGTAACTCTCCTATTTATTATTGTTATTATTGTTAAATGGATTTAAATACTAATTATTATTATTTAAATATTGAATAATATTTAAGCTGGGCAACCACCCCACACTAGCCCAGCACTGACCAGCGCTGGGCTAGCATGGGCGGGAGCCCAGCGGTGAGGCTCGCAAACGGCTGCACGGAGCCGCAGAATGGAGCCCAGGATTGGGCTCTGAGTTATTATTGTTTAAATGATATCATTGTTAATTTAAATTATTAAAAGAATTCTATGTTTTAATACATATATAGAGCGAGAGAGAGACTATATATATAGACTTTCTATATATCTCATCTGCATAGGTACGGATATAGATATATGGCTCTCTCTCTCTCTCTCTCTAATGTTTAAATTCATTTCCCCCCAAGACAGCTGGGGGGGATTCTGCAAGAACAGTTGCAATCCTCCCCCCCCAGTGAAGTCTGCCCTTGCCAAAACTGGTGGCCAAAGCCATTTGGACCTTCGACCTGCAGAACTCACCGGCATCCAAGACCAGGACGCTGTGAATCCCCCAACAATAACTTTAAACATTACAAGACTGGGGGGGGGGGGAGAGGCTCCACTTTGGTCTCTGGAATTCTGCTCCTCCTGGAACTTTATTTATTTACCCATTTTTCATCCCGCTTTTCTCCCCAAAGGGCCCCCAATCGGCTGTGCGATTCTGCTTGTATTCCTCCTGGACGCAGGTGGTAGCCTGACACCAGTTCAGCCATGTGTCCCACAAAGATCACCAAGTGAACACAGCAAAGGTAGGATGTGCAATCTGTTTTTAACTGCCGGAATTAGGGCCCAATCCTATCCAACTTTCCAGCACTGTTGCAGCCACAATGTAACCCTGAGGTAAGGGAGAAAGTGTTTTCATATCTTGAGGAGGCCTCTGTGATTCCCCACCCCCCTCTCGCAAGATGCAGTGTATGTCCCGTTGGTACAGCTGCACCAGCCCTGGAGTATTGGATAGGACTGGGCCCACAGTCGGGAAAATAACTCAAGAAACTCATCAAAGTCATGCTACCAACTGGGAGATGGCTGTTTCCTGCAAAACAGGACAATATTTTTGCATTGGTTGCCTGCTCAATACAGTGTTAATGTCAGATCAAAAAGGAACACAGCTTGTCTGTCTGTCCTCACTGAGGCTCCAGGATCCCACCCCCACTATGCTTAAATCTTTCTTCCACTCTCCCTATTGTGAAGTAATTAAAAAACTATTGTATGTTTAATTTATTTGTTTTCTTCTTAAATAAGCCTTACTTCTGTTTGACAGTTTTTGCTGGAGTCCTGTGTGGTTGTTCAGAAGCTCTGACACCCAGGAACACACCCAGTTGCAGAATAGCTGGACATGGGAGCAGTGGAATTAAAGAAAGGTATGAATAGACCTACATCAGTTGTACTCCTGCCTTTTGTCTGTCCCCCAGGCACTCTTACATACCTGGTTGCAAAGAAAAGGGTGAGATGTAGGCAATTACTTGGAGTGTCACCTGCCTGTATTTACAGGCCTAGTTTGATTTATGTTAACAGTTTCTGCAGAGCACTCCCAAGAGCAATTAGGTATGCATGAACAGGGCCAGCCCAAGACTTTCAGCAGCTGAGGCAGCATGCCATATGGCTCCCCCACCCAATCTGGCAGTCCAGCAGCCACTGCCTGGACTGTTCCTCTGGATCCTTGGATTCACAGAGGAAGAGGGTAAAGGAGTGGAACATGAAAGGTGGAGGAACAGTGGACTAGAACCTCCAAAAGGAGGAGGAGCAGAGACAGAGGCAGGTATTCCCTGCCAGTCCACCACCTGAGGCAGCCATTTCAGTCAACCTAAGAGATGGGCCAGCCCAAGTCAGGAAGCACCAGCCTGTGGAGCTGTGACATGTAGGGACTGGCCAGAATCCATGCCTCAGAGCACACCAGGCTTCTTGTATCAGGCTTCTCCTTTCAGCATCCACACAGCCCATACAGGAGTTGGCGCACCACCAAGCAAGCCCTTGTCTTTGTCTGAAGTGCGGACTTTCAGAAAGCCTTTTGCGTTTATTTCTTACAACATTTTATCTAGCACCTTTCTGCAAAAGCACTCTAGAGCAGCTTACAGTTTACAATAAGGGCTCACAATCTCAAAAACATGATAGAGAAGGAAAATCAAAATATTCAGATATGAAGTCTTTTCATAAGTTGCTTAAGGAGGTTATATAATGATCAGGTGGTAGAACTGATGAGGGAAACTGACCTGGAGAGGAGTAGTCATTGATCCTGGCCCCAGGGCAGCAGATGGACCCTTGGCCGCTCCCTCAGATGCAGCCAGACACCATCTTCCTCTGCTCATTTCCACACAGAAGAGCAGCCACAATGAATGACAAGCCTCCTTACTTTAGGAAAGAGGCAGTCAGTATGCAGTACAGTATACAGTATGTCCTCCTTCTCAACCCCTGCTGAAATGAATGGAGCTTAACAGGGCACATTTGCCATGTCCTTGCATGGCTCTTGTTCTTTTCATTTGGGTCTCCCAAGGTGGATGTCACATAAGAAGAGACCAGCAGGATCAGACCTCAGGTGATGGTATGTTTTGAAGTGCAGGAGCTCATCATGACACACAGAACGCATAAATGTTTTAGGGCCAAATCCTATGCAACTTTCCAGCACTGATGTAGCTATACCAACAGGGCTTATGCTGCATCCTGCGGTGGGGAGGCAGTCATGGAAGCCGTCTCAAGTAAAGGGACCCCTTACCCTTTGTTCCCTCTCCTCAGGGCTGCATTGTAGCTACATCAGCACTGAAAAATTGGATAGGATTGAGCCCTTGGAGTGCTTCTCCTCCTGCTCCGATTTCTACCTTGAAACTTATTGCATGCAGTTCATATTTAACTATCTAGCTTATTTCATCCCAAACTCTTAAAGTGGGTTGCAAGAGTTTAAAACAAATGTATAACATTGAAAAAGGAATTTAAAAATATCCCAGATAAATATAAAAGGTCTATTGTGCTAGCCTCTGTGTGCTTACCAGAAGCAAGTCCCACAGTGTTCAACAGGAGCTACTCCCAGGCATATTTGTATTGTATTGTAGCCTCAATGTGATGTGAAGTCCATACTATCATGTTGTCCTTGGGAAAGACTAAACAAATTTCTGAATTTGCCTCTACCTGAGCCTGATACCTCTTCTTGGTTAAGGCCCTCTGAAAAGCAGTTTCAAAGGTAGCACCTGAGTGTGCCTGCTGATGATTTCACCATTCCCAGAGTCTCCCTCCTCACTTCCCCTTGAGTACGCACCTGTCCAAAAGTCCATCAAACCTGGCCTCCTGTTTTCCCACAGTGGCTAATCCCATTGTGTATGGGATTAGCCAAAAAGGAGAGTATGGCAGTAAATAGCTCCCCACCATTTGCTGATGCTCCCCATAATCTGGTGTTTAGTGGCAAACTGCCTCTAGACATGAAGTTCCGTGTGGTCATCATGATGAGTAGCCATAATCTCAGTGGCTTGTGGCTTTAATGAACTGGACTCACTCCTCTTAACCATTGTGTGTTCACCACTGTTAATAGCTAGACTTCCAGGGGACATTTTGGGGCACCCACATATTTTCATCAGCTTCTCCTGCCTGCCCTTTCAGCAAGTATGCTTTTTTTGTGTTTCTTGTTCCTTGAAGCCACCATGGCAACCTTCCTCTCCAAAGACAAACGCCCCCAAACCATAACTTGAAGGAATCCCAAGAGGCCGCAGCCTGTAATCTCAGAACTCTGCAAACATCCTTTTCCTCTCCAGCCAATCTCTCCAGTTCCTCTGTTAACTGGAGCCACTCATCTGCTGTGCTTTTATTTGAGCTTCCGTGCCTGCCCTTCCCCCGACAAGGTGCCAGGAGAGATTTAGCGATGAGAAATCCTCCTTGCATTCCAGCCAGCTTTACACCTGCTTGAAACCCTACAGCAGCTATGCCAAAATGGCACTTTGCCACGAGGGATGGGGCGGCCGGCATTGTATAAGCAGGAAGCACAAAGTAGCAACAAAGACAGCAAGACACTCAGATGACTGTGAGTCACTCCAGGAATGCACGGAGACAGGTGGAGAGAGGCCAGGCTGCCAGTACAGGCATGAGCTGAAGGGATAGCCCTTGCTGACACATACAGACTGGTAGCTATACTGTGCTCATGCCTGCTGTTTTCTGGAGAAAACAAACCAACCTGAAAAGCCTTCCCCCCTTGCCCCTTAGCGAGCCCTTTTACTATTGCTGAGAGCAGTACGTGAGGTCCTTGCTCAATAGTATTGCATCTGCTTTGCACTCAGAAGGTCCTGGGTTCAATCCTTGGCTTCTGTTAAAAGATTCTTTGGTAGCAAGGTCAGGAAAACACCTAGAAGAGCTGCTGCTGGCCAGTGTGGACAAGATTGGGTAGCTGGACCAAGGGCCTGGTTCCATGTAAGACTCCCAGCTAAGGATGTAAAGCTATCCCTGTCCTACTTTACCCAGTGGGGTGAGTCCCCAACAGACCTTAAGCGCAGAGCAATGTGTTATTCTCACATTAAAATTCTGCACAAACGTTGCGATAAGAAAGGCTGGATTCGGTGTGTAGATTGAGCAAGTTTTGCATACATTTGCCTAATCCATCTGGTTTTACCAGTCATGGGCATGGAGAGTGCAGAGAACTGTTGGCCAAGCCTCCATCATTTCATCAAACCGTGCCCATACGCTTCCATCCATATTTCCACAGCCATAACAATGGAAATTTATTCTCCTTGTAAAAAGAAAAAAGAGACACTCTGGCAGCAGAATCCTGCACTGAAAGATCCCAGTATGCTTGCAACCCTGCTCAGATCTCCTCCAAAATCCAGCAAAGTTTTGGCTCCTAATAATTCACCTTTGGTTCAGTGTGAAGTTAACAGTGGTTGATGATGCTGTAATTCCACCTCTGGCATCCCTTGCCAACGGCAAGCGGACACTCTGTAGCCCAGGTGGTAGCAGCCTCTCAAGGCTGGTACTCAGGTTAGGGTTTCACCAGCACCTCAGCAAAATTATATGCAGAGTGTAACCAAGTCCCAGCTGTGAGACTTTCTGTATGTACTTGTCATTTTTCAGGAAGAGCACAAGTAGAACAATCAGATCGAGCTGTTGGATTAACCAGTCCAATGTTCCCAGCCTGCAGTTAGGAAGCTGCTAAATACAGTCAGCCCCTGGTCCACCTAGCTTAGTATTGTCCATTTTGACTGTCAGTTGTGCTCCAGAATTTCAGAGAGGACATTTGTTCACTGCCAGGAGATCCCAGGGACTGAAGAGGGATCTTGCTTGCAAAGCAGGTGCTCTGCCACTGAGCCACAGCCGTTCCCTTTTGCAGCGATACGCTGGATTTTTATGGATGAACTCACAGAATCCCTCCCAGTTTTCCCCTTCCTTTCTTGTGCCAGGGCTGCTTCCTTACACATTATATGGGAAGCAGAATTCTTCTCCATACAGGTGGACACTTGTTGGCACCTAGTTTCTCCTAGTGTGTGATGTTGCGTCTCTGCACCCTACAGCGGAGAAAGCACAGGACTGTGCCTAGTCAAGGCTGCTTCCCTCAGTACTTTCACTAAAGCTAAACCTTTGCCTTTGGCCTGTATTAAACTTTTATGTCAAAACCAACGTGGTTTTCCAAAATGAGTGTTTCTTTAAGATTAAGGACAGATATCAGCCAGATGTTCCAGAGGGCCTATTCTGCATGGTCAGGAGAGAGGGAGGAGGACATTGAGCCGGAAAGGCCTGCTTTTGATAATTCGTGTTATTCTTGTGCATTTCCTGAGTGGGTCTCTGTGAGGTTAACTTATCTGTGTTTGGGGACAGATTTATTTACATTTATTCCAGTCAGCAAGAACCTGAATAGGCTTTCATTTCTTGATTAAGAATACTTGTTTGGTCACACACATCTGGGTACATTAACACCATGGCTTCTAGATATGCAGATTGGGAAACATCCTGCTATCTTTTTAAAGCTTTTGAAAGCATTCAGTATATCTCTGTCTTCCAGCCATCCGCACGGTATTTTCTCTAGACCAGCAATTTTCTCCACTTGGAGAACACTGCCACTAGATTTAACAGTGGTAACCAGCTTGGATGGTTTCAAGAGTAGATTAAGCAAATTCATGGCAATTAGGTCCATTATTGATGGACACTAGACACAGTGGCTAAACAAAACGTTCATGTTGTTGATAGAAGTGGATGCTCTCCCCCAAGCTCTGTATATTAGAAGTAGAACCCAATGATTAAGAAGAATTAAGGGTATGAGCCACTGAGACTATGGCATTTTGTCACGATGGGTAATGCATCTTCCGTGCCCAGAAGCACTAAATACTAACTGCTGGGAGCAACAACTGGGAAGAGCTATTGCCTTAATCACGACCTGTTTGTGAGCTTCCTGGAAGCCTAAAGTTTCTTGCACGTATCCAGGACTCCTTATTGAGATGATCATTAATAACAGCAGACAAGCTTTTCTGAGAGACAGTTTGTCACCCATTATCAAACTTGCTACCTGTCTCTGTCTGTCTGGGAGGTCTGGGTGTGTTTTAAGGTGCCACATCATTCATGCTATGCAACTGCCAGGCCCAGTCACCCTGGCAGGAGCTGCACAGACACCCTTGGAATGTGCTTCATCATTCTCTGCAACCAACAGAACCTTTGTGGTAGGTACATCAATTTGGAAAGGGCTCCTTGAAGGCAGGAAGTCTGAGCTTAACCCATTTCTGCCCATCCCATAGGTGTACACATTTGGTCAGAAATATGCAACATTGGGCAGAAATGGCTTAAACACCACCGTTCTAGACCCAAAGGTGTCCACTTCTCTGAGCCTCTCATGATAAGCAGCAAGAAGCCTGGGGTCCCTCATTTCTAGAACGCCTTTTGGTCCAGACTTCAGCCCTGCATTTCTTCAAGCCTCAGGGTTGAAAGGAGTGTTTTGACTCCTTGACTTCACTCTGTCTGAACAAGAAACGCTTCAAATCAGCAGCTTCAGTGATCTGAATCAGAGCCATGAGCTGACTGAGTCGCCAACGCCCATCTGTTAGTCTCTCCCCAAAGCAGGGAAGTCCCTAATGAAGTTCACTAGCTCTTCGGCACCTTTTCATCAGAGCTGCTATTAATAAGCAGGTGGCTCCTGCAGAGCCTGAGGGAGCTTCCTTCTGAAGCCGAGGAGGTGGGGCCTGTCAACCCAGGCACAGCCTCTCCAGGTGAGCTTAGAGCAGAGGCAGTCTCAGCATCCCCACTTTCTTCAGATACAAAACATGTCAGCAGTTGAGACAGCAGTGTGCTAGGGCTCCCTCTGCGTGTTGTCTTGGCCTGTATCTCTCAAGTGAGACCAGACAATAAAATGTCAGTGGAGGTGGGGTGAGTGTCACATAGGAGATGTGCATCTTCAGCATTGCTTTAAGTAGACCACACAGAAAACTGTCCTCTGAGCAGCGAAGGCCCACAGCTCAGCAGCAGGCCACGCGGTTTGTCTCAGGCTCAGTCACCAGCACCTCCAGCACTGGGAAGGACCTCTCTCTGCCTGCATCCTTGGAGAACTGCTGCCAGTCAGTGTAGGCAATGAACTGATGATGACCTGACTGCCTAAGAAACAGCTTCATTGTTAAATTGCATGCCTCATATCGGCATGCAGGGTCGGTCTCTGGCACCTCCAGCTAAAACGAGCCCAGGTAGCT
The DNA here is from genome assembly GCF_035046505.1 of Tiliqua scincoides. NCBI lineage: Eukaryota > Metazoa > Chordata > Lepidosauria > Squamata > Scincidae > Tiliqua > Tiliqua scincoides. The sequence continues at coordinate 12,297,057 of NC_089834.1, forward strand.
AGTCTGGGAAATGCTGCTAACAACCAGACTAAGACAGCACTGGACCAGAAGGACCAGTGATCTGATTGGAGACAAGACGGCTGCAGAGTTCTGAAGGTGGAAGGGCAGCCACTCGTTGTTTTATGTCCACTACGTCTGACTGGGCAGACATCCACATAACTGTGTGCTGTTTGTACTGTAAGCAGCTGCACAGTTGACCAGCCACCCCAGTTTCGCATGAAAAGTGTGGTCGTGCTGCTCTATGGGGAACTAACTTCCATGCAAAATTGGAGGCGGGTTGTTGGTGTTTTATTGTTTCTGCATGGTTGTGAGCCACCCTCAGCGTCTGTTGGTTGGAAAAGCAGGGTAAAAACAATTAATGAAGTCGGCATGCCTGATGCTGTAAGCACACCACTCTTACTCTCTCACACTTCCTCCTACTCCCAGTCCTTGCACTGAAAAAAGAAGGGGGGGGATGGAGCAGAAGAAGAGCAGAGTTGGTGACTGGGCAGACAGAGGTGGTTTCCCCACCAGTTTGATGCCCTAGGCTTCATCCTCAGTCAGCTTCATGGATGGGCCAGTCATGACACATACAGAGCTGTTCAAAGAGGAGTGGTCAGAGAACAGCTCACACCCTCCCTCAAATAATAATAATAATAATAATAATAATAATAATAATAATAATAATAATAATAATAATAATACAGGTATTTCTATACCGCCTTTCTTGGTTGTCAGATTTCTCCTCAGACTTTATTCAAGGCGGTTTACATAGGCAGGCTAATTAAATCCCCGTAGGGATTTTTACAATTGAAGAAAGGTTCTATCTTTCGAGAACCACAACATTTCAGATGGATCTTTCTGATCTGATATCACATTCTAGCCTCCAATTTCCTTCCACGCAAGCTGACAAGCAGCTCCTTCATCTCTCACATGGAGGGCAGCCAAGACGTTTCTTCGCTCACACCAAAGAGCAGGTGGAATAACTCGGCTTGGCTTGTCAGCTCCTTCCTCACCATTCACGGTGCCGGTGGCCTGGCAACCTATGGATGTTATCTTCAGGCAAATGGAGGCCCTACCCTCTAGACCAGATCCTCCTGCCTGGGAGGATGTTATTACCTCCCTCTCCATAGCATAGGGAGATACCAGTTTTCTTAAATCCAAATTGGAAAGGATCTCACTATGTGTCAGGCTAAAAAGCCAAGAGAAAAATCCACCCCCTCCAATGTGAAAACACACCACAGTGTCAGCCTGTGTTTGCAAAACCTAAATGTGTCCCCAGCGTTGGCGTCTTTCCAAGGCCACCACTGACAGGACCACAACTGCTTGCAAGAGCCAGCAAGGTGCTTTTTTTAAAATTATTATTGATCTGAAAATACATAGAACCATACAGAATATATAACTTTCCTTTGTCTTTCTCGACCCACCAAATAAGTTGCATGTAACATAAATGAACAAAGTCTCTCAAAAGCAGGATTCAAGACAACCAAAGAAGCAAACAGAAATTATGCCCCAAGGCAGCACGTTAAACAGACTAGAAGGCTTGAGCAGCATTTGAACTGACAAACAGCAACTGCAAGAAGTGACAATACCAGTGTATCTCACCAGGAATGGTTCCAGGAGGGCCAGAATAGCCCTGCCACATACAAAAGCAATTTGTGTTGGACAGCTGTCGCAAAACTCGATCAATTCACAGCCCCTTCATTTGGAGGACTTACCAGCATTCCTGGGTACACAAGATGCCCTTTCCATTACTTCAGAATAAGCCAGGCTGCTCCCCCAACACACACACCCTGCACTTGGAGTTCAATCTCAGATCTTGTCAGTGCTCAGAACTCAGATCCAATGAAACATCTCCCAAACATCAAGGAAGAACAAAATCCTGAAACAGCCCCCAGCACAGATGAGGAGCCTAAGGACTCAATACCCCCCCCAAGGGATACCCCCCTAGATGGCACACATCCCAAGGGGGGTTTCAACAAGTTGGGAACCCAATGACCAGACTCAGGAACGTAGGGGCAGCCAGTATCTGTTGGTTGAAAAAGCAGGGTAAAAGAGTTTTTATTAATTAAATAAAGAATTGGGGAACGAGTGGTGGGCTACAGCAGCAGGCATGCCCCAATTCTTTCTTTCTTTAATTAATAAAAACTCTTTTGCCCTGCCTTTTCAACCAACAGATGCTGTTTTACCACTACTGGTGGAATGGAAACTTATCCCACGTTCATCTCCGGTTAAAAAGATTCAACAAGTTTTCATAGCATTTAACCCTGCAAGACTCTTTAAACCAGAGATTATGGTGGGCCAAAGAACGCGTCTGCACACCCCACAAAGTATCTCTCAAGCCACTTTCAGTTTTCTTAGAAATTATCTGTAGCTTTGGAAAAAGAAAATGACTGCTCCCCCCCCCTCAAAAAATATAATTTTGGCATGTGGGGCTGCTCTCAGAAAAGCACGTAGTTCTTTAAAGCAAACTCTTCTTAACATCTCACTTAAATCACAGATGTGTATATATATATATATTTTCTCTCTAGACTGTATATATAATATTTGTTATCTATATGATATATAGAGACAGACACAATTTCCTCGTAAACATTTACAAGATATGTTTGGCGACACTGAGAAAGATATGTTTCCATTTGCATAACACGTCACATGAATAAAATTCAGAACACGTGGAGAGAATCCATAAATACATGGAAATAAATAATTTTCTTTGCACGTTCCTCCCCAACATACGTACGCACACACACACACACACACAAACACTGCTATCGAATAATCAAATGATACTTTCTGATAGCACAGGCAGCAGGTACTGGGCAGAGTTCCTCAGCTAGCTTGACAAAATGAATGAAATTAAAAGGGATGTGGGAAAACACCTAAAGCCATCACCCAAAGGGTTGCAGAAATGGTTCAAGGTGCTCCTCCACGAAGCTAGGCGCTCAGGAGCAGTCATCACGAAAAAAGGAGTGGGGTGTGGGAACAGGGAAACCTGGAGCTCATCCCATACATTGCTTTGAGCAGGGGGCACAATGTGAAGTAGTTTGGCTGTTGCCCCCTCATCCACCATCCAGGGTGGGGTGGAGGACCAGCATGGACTTGGGTCTCCCTGCAGGGACGTTATTCTGTACAAGCCTCTTCCACCGTCCAGCCAGTTGTCTGTTTCATCTGCTGACATCCCAATGAGTCTTTTAGTAGTTGTCGCCCCCCCCCCATGGCTGCATCCTAAAGCTATTTAGCATTATCTGTACCCTGCTCTTTTTCCAATAAACATGGGGCAGGAGACATGGGGTTTGTATTTCCATGTCCCCTTTTATCCTGGCTGGCCCAAGAATTGTGCATGGCTGAGTGGAGATGCGAACAGGGTCTGTCCAACACTCTCTGCTACTCACACACACACACCCCCAACTCCTGTTACTGCCCCCTCCACTTGATCTGGCAACAATGGGCCTGACCCCATCAGGAGTGGGCCATTCGCAGGGCTTCTCTGTCCCACTCCTCAAACTTCTCTGTTTGGATGCTTCAGAAGCCACAAGGGTTATATTTCAGAAATGGGCTGCTAGCGAAGGCTTGTGCTTTTAAGAAAGTAGGGCAGCTCTGCTGGCATCTGAAGTCAAAAAGCCCAGCATGATTAAAATGCATGCATGCATGCAGACACCCACACCGCACATGCTCACATGTACACTGCACAGTTCTGCAGTCCCCCTGCCCCCCCCCAACCAGCAATACTTAGAATTTCATTTTGTGCTGAAAAATCTCCTGCAAGAAATGGAACAGGGCAGGTTGCCTCCAAAGAGGGCAGAAGTCTTTGTGGAGTTTCCCATCCTTGGGGAACTCTGGGGCAAAAGTCCACCAGGTGGACCCGTCAGATGGCAGAATTTTCCTGTACTTTCGTCTCTGTCTGAGCTTGTGCTCATCCCTGCCTTGGAGATGGTGGTTGTGCCCTTACAAGGTCCAAAGAGGTGTAGTCCCACCAAAAGTAAGGGGTTTCACAGAAATTCAGCCCCAGTCTGTGGCAACTCTCAGCTGATCCTGCTTTGGCATAAGGGCAAGCAATGCCTGCCCAGTCTTCGTTGGTCTTGGAGAATGTCTGCACTGCTGGCTGAACTGCCGTGGCTTCTCCCAAGGAACACTGGGAGAACTAGTTAGGGAGCCACAAAGAAAGGGTTAAACATAATCTGGAAGAGGCCTGGGCCCCCACCCTCTCTCCCATGAAATGTCCATGAAATGAAGGAAGCCGCAGGGTCCAACCAGTTTGAGTATGCGGTGTAGATGCACATCCTCTGGGAGTACAGCCGGTGAGAATCTGCCATGTTGCAGTGCAGAGGGGCCGAGTATCCTGGAGGCAGGGTTACTAACTCAGCAAGCAATGCCAAAGATATACCCACATGTACGTATGCACACAAGCAAATAGAGGAGGGAGGCCATTAACGGTTACTCACTTCCAAAAAGTGCCCTTTGACCATTTTCTCCTCACAAAAAGAACAGGAAGACTTGGGGCAAGAAGCATACAGGACCAAGCAGGAAGGGAGAACAAAGATTTTGCAGCACAGCTGAAGAGACTAGTCATGGGGGGCGCTATGGCTAAGCATTTTCTAGCTGCTGGAAAGCCACTGTTATGGCAAACAAACAAACAAACAAAAAGGCACTGGGTTAGCCATGGTGGTGGCTTTTGATTTGACAGCAAAACTGTTTTTCTCCCAGATCTTCTCCCTCTCACTTGGCTAAAAAGTCACCTGAGTTAAAGAAATGCAATTCTAACACTTGTGCTAAATAACACCGCTAAGTGTGCCCTAATGCTTGGTTGCCAGGAGCAATGTGGGGGCAAAAGGGATTCTATTGTGCTGCAGGCTATCAAGGGAGAAAAGAAGAAGGTGCTTCTTCCCCCACCACACTTATTTATGGAACTCCCTGGCACAAAATGAGGTGATGCCCACTGGCTTAGATGGCTTGAGAAGGGGACTGGACACATTCATGGAAGAGGAGAAGAGGTCTGTCCATGATGGGACTTCCAGGTCCAGAGACCAGGCGCCACCCAACAGCAGTGGCTGAATGACAAACAGTGGTGAAGGGCTGCTTGTTCTCAGAAGCATCTGGTGTTTCCACTCCTGGAAACAGGGCACTGGCCTGGAAGGCTCATTGGTCTGACCAGTAAGACTCCGCTTATGCTCTGCAGACTGAATATTCTCTGACAATATGCTGTGAAGTCAGCTGGAGGATCAGTGTGCCAGGAGTGAGTTTCCAACCACTGCGGTTCAGAAAAGCAGCCTCACAGCTGTGCTCTTCAAAAGACAGCCCAGACCGGGCAGCAGAACACCCCACTTGCGTATATGGAAAGAAAAGGAGACGTCAAGGCCAAAACGACTGGGATTCGGAACATGAGAGAGGCAGGAGGAGTGGAAGAAACATTCAAGGCTCTGAATGATGCTTTGGGCTTTTGAATCTTCTGAGAAGGGAAAGTATAGCAGAGCTAGGCTGGAGGACAAGTTGCGAAGGGGGACCTGCAACCCCACAGAGCAACGTGGCAGGCTGTGTGGCCTCATCTGCTGTGCACTATCCTAAGGAAACAGGTGGCTGGAACTTGGGGCATTAGGCCACCACAGGAAAAGATGGAAGGGGAGGGCCCAGGGAGAGTATGAATGACCCTCCGCACTTCCTGCTGACACACTTGAACACTCCAAGGAAGAAAAAATTCCGCCTCCGAGAGCACCTCAGCAAAGCCTCCCTTTTACTACAGTCCACAAGCTGAATCCTGCATCAAGGACAAATCTGACACTGAGGGCAAGATCAGGGAACTTCACGCTCGGGATGCAACCAGATGGGGAGTGGGAGACAGGCTGGCAGCTTTAAAATATTTTCTTCAAAAAGGAAGATCTAAAGGGAGAGAAGAGAATCCATGGCAGATCCCTACCTCACCCTTCTTTCTCTCTCTCTCTCTCTCTCACACACACACACACCAGACCTCTCTAAACAGGAAGCAGCAGTTCATAAAACTGGACATTCATACCACAGGTGCTTTTCTTTCTGTCCCAAGGACCAAATTTGTGCCAAGAAAAACTCCACCTCTCTTTGAAGGAGAAAGGAGGCGGAGATTGCAAGTTCTTTGGTTAATCACCATGACAGATGCAGAGCTGGGGGACAGTGACTGGAAACACTCCCCACAGCGACTGGACTGGAATGCCACATCTCCAGGCCACGCTGCAGTTTAGAGATCTAAACTGTATCTCTCTTCCCCCACGGCCACTTTCAGGCTTCAGAGAAGATAGGCAAGGGTGGTTTCCGTCCTCCTCTGAGGGCAAGTGGTATCTCCGGAGTCACTTGTTCTCAATCAGCGTCTGCACTTTGTACACAAGATCCCGGGCTAGTTTCAGGATCTGTTTCGTATTGTGGTGCTCAGCCATTTCTGGAAGATAGAGAAGGAATCCATCAAAACTCAGGGAGGAGAAAACAGAGGGAGAATTCAAAACAGGCACCGTACAATCTCTCAACCTGCTTCCACTACCACACACAATCACCTAGAGTGATGAAACTCCCCATATCTCCCTATTTTCCATCTGCTCCAATGTTTCTCAACCAGTGGTACAGGTACCACTAGTGGTACTTGAGATGGTATCTGCTGGTACTCATGGGACGCCTGAACAGCAGCTGCCCAGCAGCAACACCTGTGACGCAACACAACAAACAGTGGTAGGAAGCATGACTTGGTAGGCAGAGCTCCAAAGCATGTTTTTCACATGCTCAAAAAAGCCCCCCCGTCCACCCTGAGCCTCTTACTGGTGTTTGTCACGTTATATCTGGTCTCTCAATCCAGAAGTAACTGGTGATTACATCATCACCAGTTACTTCCAGTGGTACTTGCAATAGGTGGAACATGTGAAGTGGTAAGGCAGGGGGCAAACAATGAGAAATGCTGATCTACCTGCACCTTCCTATTACTTCCGAGGCTCCTGTGATGCCTCAGCATTCCAAAGCAGCTGCCAAGTCATTCAGATGTAATGCTTGCATTTGCCCTCTACTGGTAATTTACTTTTTCTTATTCTTCTGCGACACTTGCCAGTAAACAACCTGTTTTTATAGCCTGTTCACTGGATAGTGAAGCCCCATATGACCCCCCCCAGCAAGAAATTCAAGAGACTCAAGTGATCCCATGACCAATCCAACAGGTATTATAAGTGGGGTCTTGCAAGCGCGTTTGCACGTTTGCCCTGCTCTCTCATCTAGCTGTCAGAGGCTTCAACAGGGTGGATATAAGGACCAAGACTCTGGACTGGTAAGGAAGGCCACCTGCAAGCTCTATTCATGCTTTGTTCTATTTTCAGCCTGACTTTATAACTTCTGTGCCAACTGCAATCCCCACCATTGAAGAACTTGATGATGTCTGTGAAGTCCATGTTGTTCTCCAAGATGATGTCCCGGTAAACTTCCACCAAGGCAAGTGCAATGAAGAGAACATAGTGCGAGGAGGAGATGCGAGCCGCGGCCCAGATGGTCTCCCACACTGAGAAAACGTCGTCGTAAACAAGTTCTGTTAGGAAAAGGAGACCTTGCAATCAGCTGGAGCCAAGCCTGCTTAGGTAGAAGTCCCTGTCTGGGTCCAAAAATCCTTCATCGAAGAGAGGTGCAACTCAGTGTCACAGAAGACTAGCCAAATACAGGCTGATGGCAACCTCTGGGCTTCTGGCCCCACCCTGCAGCAGAGGGAAAATGGCCTCCCCCGTCTACCTGGCCACCAGGTAGCCACAGATGGAACAAGGTTCCAGTTTCTCCTTGGCTGTGCCAAACTGGGCAGGGATGATGGTGAGATGCAGGCATGGCCATCTGGTGGAATTCGGGAAAGGAAAGGGCAGAATTGCAACCCCTTATCAACCAGCCCTGCTTCCTGGGTCAGGAGAAGAGGCAGCAGCTACAAGGACAGCTGAGTGATGGAACCACCAAGCACCCAGCCCACAGCAAGCTGTCAGGCCTCCCCTGGGTCCTGGCAGTGACTGCACAGTCCTGATGTGTGAGCACCTGGGGGTGGAGCAGGGCAGCCACTGCCATCCAGCCACAGCGATGAGGTTATGCTGAGGACCCACACCCAAGAGGGCATGGCTAAAGCATCAGACCCACAGTTCTACCCTATGGAGGGATGGACACTAGCCAGGGGTCTCCTATAATGCATCATTTTTTGGGCTGGAAATCAGAGCTCCAGCGCTCCCTGGGGTGATCTGCAGTACTGGGAAGTCAGTGGGTTCAGGTTAGCTGACCCTGTTGCACCCCCTACCCCCAATCACCACAGACCTCGCTTAAAATCCAGAAGGAACCAGCGATAACAGAAGTAAAAATGAGTGTAGTCCCCGTTTTGGTGCATCAGTTCAAACAGCTCTGAGTCCAGAATCTGTTGGAAGAGCAAAAGCCAGTGGTTTCTCACATCACTGCTCAACTGCTGCATGTCTTCCCCACCACTGCTTTCCAAGACTCTCCCTTGCAGCCCCTTCCCACAAATCAGGATGGCTTTTTTCACTGCACTCTTAGCAAGATGGCCAACTTTTACTCTTGTAGGGCTGTGGTGCTTTCTCTATCTGTGTGACAAACAGATATCCTACAGACCAAGTTTTCCTCCCCAACTCGCAGCCACCTGCTGAATGCCAGCCTTTTAAAGGCACAGGCTCCCTTCTAGCAAAAAGGAACCCGCCTCTCATGAAGGCTAGTTGCTCCAAGGTGCCCCTCACTCAGGGCTGGGAGGTATTGTGTACCTGGATAAGGGACCTCATGTTGGCAAAGTGAGTGTCCATGGCTCCTCCGTGGGGGAAGTTCTGATTCATCCTCTTCATGAGCTCTGTGAAGCAGCTGAAAGCAAGGGCTTCTGTGCATGGACCAGAGGTGGGAGAGGGAGAAAAAACATCACAGCCCTGCAGTGCACACTCCAGGCTTCCTGTCACTGCTATGGAGCTTGAAATCCATAGTCAAATGACCCCAGTGTGGCTCCAAACCTCTACTGGATATGGACATGGGAAACAGCCTCTTGCAGAACGTGGGTCAATTCAGCTCAGCTGCCTGCACTGACTGGCAGTGGATCTCCAAGGTTTCAGAGAGGATTTTTTCTCTGCCCTGACCTACGGCTCCTGCGAGAGAAAGGCCCAGCCACACAAGGACACCCAGCCCCCAGGCATGTTCCTGGACAAAAGCCTTTCATGTTCCTGGCCTGGACACCGTAACAGAGAAGTGTCTCTTTCCTCCTGCCACTCTGTGGAAAACTACATGGACTGGTGGCGACCAGCACTGATCAGAGCAATCCTGCACCATCCTGACTAGGAGAACTGAGTGCCCAATTCCTGAAACAAGACCTGTCAGGGTGAAGCCTAAATTCCACCACCTGCACCTCCTGAGGTGGGCTTAACCCAAACCACGGCTCCCCAGCACACAAAGGCAACAGAATAGCAAAAAACAACACGCTCACCGTCGTCCAGGATGACAAGCAAAGGAGCCAGCAAGTCACACATCCCCTGAACGTATCCAATGTCAATGTGATGCCAGATGTAGCTGTAGGGAGAAATCTGGTGTGGGTCAGGACAGTCCATTGGTCAGCTGCCTGCGGCAGCTTTAGGGGGCAAAACTTCTGCAACAGCAGCAGACATAAACAAAGGAAGGAGTAGGCTCTGCCCGGAAACCTGTTTCTACCGTTGTGTTTAGTTTTTAGGTCAACTTTGCTTTGGGATACTTTTTTCTTTAGAAAGATTTATTTTTCTCATATGCAGATTGAATCCATTAACCGATTGGTGAATCAAATTAAATGCATATGATATAGACTAACAATAAGTTACTTTAATCAGATGATCACTCCAAACTCAGTAGGGCACTGAAGACTCAACCTCCCCCCCCCCGACCCCTGGAATTTCTGCTCAGTCTTCCACCCAGCTGTGCTACAGAGCCAGGGGGGCCTTCCCAGGACGGCTCCCCTCAAAACTGCAAGAGACTCTCAAAGTCCTCTTGGAGGACCCAAAGCTGACCCGACGTGGTACTTACCTGCACATCACATTGCGTAGCTTTTCCAGGTTGGCTGGCGAGAAGTACCAGTAGTTTCGGTCGCATCTCTGCACATCCTTCTCGATACGATGCAGGTTCACCGTGTACATGTCCAGCAGCTCTGGCTAAAGAACCATGGAGAAAGCAGGCAGACACGCCAGTGAATGTTTCCTTTTGCAGCAACTACCTTTTAGCATGAGTTGTACTAAGAGGTTTCAGTACAGGGAGCATCTACAGCTACAGTCTTAAAGCAGCTTCAGTCATGCCTTCTCCCAGGGAATCTGTGAACTGTATTTCAGTGGGGAGGGTGTAGGCGGGTGGTGGGTGGGTGCGCACTAGAGATCCCACAGAGAGAATCCTTGGGCTAAATTAAAAATGCTGGCATCAGAGGAAAACAGAATGGCACAGGCATTATGCAAAACAAGGGCAGAAGTGAAATGCCTCTTAGCTCGCATCATTTCCTCAGCCACATTTTCTATTTTGCTAATCACGGGAAGCAGAACTGCAGGGCACTGAACCTTCCCTGTCCCCTCAGAAATCTTACTCAGACATCTCCAGGTGGGAAATCAGAAGGTGCCCAGGCTGGCCAAGGGTCCAATCCAGCCAGCTCTCTCAGTACTGCTGACGGTAGAAGTGCTCTGTGGATCATGAGGGGCCCAGGGCAGGGCTTTTCCTAGCTCCTCCAGCAATCCGACCCCAGACCCCTCTCTTGACTCCTGAGCATCAGTGGGCCTGCCTACATACTTGCAAGCATTTTGTCAGAATCAGGAGAGTCAGGAACTTGTGGTGTCACTTTTTTAAAAATGGAAGCTGGAATTCCCTGAATTCTCTCCCAAATGATGCACATCCTTTTTCTGCACTACTGCATAACTCAGTTGCTGAGCCCCAGATACAGGCTACAGTTCACCGCCCTCTGCGACTCATACTGTGTCCTGCCCCAGTCTGTGCTCTGCTTCAAGGGTCTGTAGCCTCAAAGTTAAATCCCACACCAAAGAGGGGTGATGAAGTTCACATGCCCCACTGCAGGATTTGAGCCTGGCAGAGCCACTCCCACTGGTCTGCCATTTCAGGGCCTGAACTGTATGACTGTGTGGAACCTCCATGATCAAAGGCTGAAGGACAAATGGAAGGTAGGGTGGCCTATTGCTCTAATGACCTCCTGTGTAGATGTGGCTAGACAAGAGCAGAACGCTGGACCAGACGGGCCTTCGCTCTGAGCTAGCAGGGCTTATGCTGTTATTCTTAACACTCACAGAATAAGTGACCCCCGACGAGGAGACAGGAGAAACTTCGTTAGCAGTCAGGTCAGTGACAGCAAGCGAGTGCGAATCCAGCTGCGGATACAAGCTTTCCATCTCCGGTTCTTCTGAGAGGTCGTCTTCACTTTCCACCGAGTTCTGCTGCTCCCCGCTGTGCTCGGTCCAGCTGTCTGCCATGGAGAGAGAGGCTGCCTCTTTCTCTGGAAGCTCCTGGCCCATCAGAATAAACTCCTCTAAACTCCGGTCAGCAGGGAAATCCCCATCCAGACTGTCCCGGCTCTGCAGAGATGCTCCTGTTAGCTTGCCTTCGGAGAGGAGGCTGGTGGGGGGTTCCGGGGCCCCACCAACACTTTCCTGGGTAGTGTGGCACACCACAGGCTTGCCAGCCTCTGTCATGCTGTCCTCGATGCTGAAGCTGTGCTCGGAGAAGGCAGAAGTGACGGAAAAGTGCTGGGAAGAAGGATGGCCCGAGTCAGGGGAGCAGGTCCCGTTGGGGACCACCCCATTGGAGAGCTTCACATGCTTGCCATCTTCTGGCTTGGCCTCCAATTCGGGCTGCTCCACCTCGTCAATTGACTCAAACACCTAAACAAAGAAGAGGTCTAAGTGGGTGAGATGGGCTTAGCTTCTACCAAAAAAAGAGAGAAGGTCCAAGATTTAAAAACGGACTGGAAGCCCCCGCCCCGACCCAGAAGCACCAATTCCCAGATAAACAAGGATAGGATAGTACAGAGAAAAACAGGCTAGCCTGGAGAGATGATGACCTCAAATGCGGAGGCCCTCTGCATATGCTCAGAAGTGCTGTTTCCCTGGGTTGAGCCCGGACAGCAGAGAAACATTCAGGGGCTCAGAGACTCACAGCGGTTTGATCCCCACACCCTGTTGCCAGAGAGCTGGTGGGCTCAGGACTTTGCTCTTACCTGTGTGCTGCTGCTGGAGTCACTCTGCAGCCGGGCCATGTTCTGCCTGCCAGAACTGCCACTCTGGGAGGACTGCAAAGAGGAAGAGGAAGCCCCATCAGTCTGACAGAATTCAATGTGCAGGGCAAACTGATGTGGAGGAGAATGTGGGACTGCTGCTGCTGCTCAGAGCCAGGGCTTGCCCTGGAGGAGAGGATCATCTATGGGCTCCCACTTCTGTTTTCTCAGTTGCTGGCCTGCTCCCTCACCTTGCAACAGAAGCCTCTCATGTTCAGAGGCCTATGCCAGGAAGAGGGGGAAATTCCGTTTGGAAGGCTCTTTACTGCAGAATGACACACTCCTCCCCTAGCCACTTCTGCCAGCTGGAAGGGGGGAAGGTCAAGTTTTCCATTCTTTGATAAAGACCTACTGAGCATGCCCCAAGACCCAGATCTCACGCAACCTCCTCTCTGCTCTTTCAAAACTCCACTGCATTCCCTTGTATCACAAACATGTTTTGCACAGAACCACAGATTTCCACTCCTGGCTGGTTGTTTGCCCTGAACTGTGGATATGAGCCCTTTTCTTGCCTGCAGGATTATTGCTCCCAAAGCAGTTTGGGTGGCCAGGGTGAAGGTAGCCCAAACCATCTCCTACTTTCACATCAGTGATTTGGGTTTGAGAATCAAAAGGGACTCTGCTTCTGCTACAGCTGCAAATCTGATGTTGAAAAACGGGAGGGAAATAAGAGTTCTCCATTCCTTGGCTACGCACAAAACCAGTGTCAGTTCAACTGCAAGCAGGTCAGAACATGTTGGAAAGAGGAAAGACAAAAGAAGAAAATCTGGGGAGTGGCAGGACCAACACCCCGATTCAGATGTGAAAAGGCTTTGCAGATGTTAAGGATCTGGGATTCTAAAACACACCACCCTCCTGGAAAGTGTGTGGGAAGACATCATCCAAGTGAACTTCTCATGCCGCCCCCCCTGGGGCCACTCACGTCACTGCTGACTGTGGAGTCTCGATGCATCATGTGCCCCATGTGAGAATCCAGGCTGGCCCCAGAGGAGCATTTGGCCAGGGCGACCGCATGCAACTCCTTCTCCCTTTGCCTCACGATGGCCTCACAGCCCAGCCACTCCGCCATGGTCTGCTCGTAGCAAGCACGAGTGTGGCTGTCAACCTGCAACCACACAGAGAATTGGGACAATGCCGTAAGGCTCACCTTGCTTGAGCCGTGCAGTAGAGCCTGAAATTAGGCAGACTGTTCCGCTATCATTTTTGTACTGGGCTCCGTCTCCCCCAAGCCACCACTTCGTTGTACCTCACTCCAGTTGGTGAATTTAGAGTTCTTATCCAAAAAGATCCTGCAAGCCTGAAGACTATCCAGGCAGTAAGTGCCAGCTGGGCTGCAAAGTTAATAATGGGCTTACCTCCTTCCTCTCAGCTTCCGACATCCCAAACCGGTAGTGGCCCAGGAGGAAAGGCCAGACAGCTTTCCGGATCTCATGCTGGATTCCTCCAAAGTAGACCAGCCGCAACAGCTCCTTTTCCTCATAGCACTGTGGAGAATGCTTGATGAGGGCAGATGCAGGAACACACACTTTTCCCTTACCAAAAGTCTCTACAACGATGCTTTGCTTTGGCATGGAGAATACCAGCACCCACCACATTCAACAATAATCACCTTGTGGTGACTACCCCATCGCAGAAGCAAAGCCTGCCCCAGCATTGCACTGGGGATGAAGAGGGAGATGAAAGAAAGCATTTATGAAGGAACAAAGGGAGAATGTGCGGCCCTACCATGCTGCCTTGAAGGAATTTCTCCCAGATCTCCACGGTCAGTCCCAAGCTGGCGTCGCACGGCATGCTGGGAGACACAATGTCGTGGTTCACCAGGGCTGACAGGTGGGTGCGCACCGTGGAGAGATGACGGCAGTAAGCAAGCCCTGTGCCCAGAGACAGCAAAGAGTGAGAGAGATTACGCGGACCCCAGCAATTGGGTGGGGGGCTGCAAGGAAATTAACATTTGCAACCAAAAATGTGGGACGAGCAGGTGCTGGGTATTCAACAGACTGATGTCCTGCCCTCTCCCTTAGGCTCAGCACAGCTCACAGCACTGTTTCCAAACGCAAATATCTATCTTCACAATCTAAATGGAGTGTCCATTTTGGTCCTTTAGAGGCCCTTGTGATGGGAGTGGACACCACTTACAGCCATAAAATGCTCGTGAAAGGATCTGGTACTTCATGTTATCACACAGGAGTTTCAAGGGAGCTCTGTTGAGAGAAGGAGAACAGAGAGATCTAGATTCTGCAAAGGAAACTTCCTCTGCCCCATCCCAACCCAGGTTACACCTTCTCACCTTTCATGGTTGCAGCCATTGGATGGGCCGCTTTCCATAGACCCACTCTGGGAACAGGAGGAGCAAGATGACTTGCGGGTGCTTGGCTGCCACATCGGAGGGAGGCCACTTCCTGGAGCATCAATCAGGTCCTGGGGGGCTGAGAAAGGCAGAAGGTGAAGACATCATGATACTGACATCAGAACTGGAAGAAAGAAGGCAGGAGTGCAGCAAAAGACAGAAGGATGAAGAACCTGATTGGAGAAGTCAAAACATTGACTCTGATGCAATACTCAATCACATTATCACCACCCAATCACAGTTAGATCTTGCAAAAAGGGAAGAGAATCAACAAGAGAAGCACCCACAGACTGAGGATTGGTTAACACAATCAAGGGTGTTCTCTTAAGACAGCAACCTTCATCAACAAGACAAACTAGGATTCCTGGGTGGCAGCTCCCTGTCTCCTTCCTTGACCCTCTTGAGACAAACCACACTGGAGTCTCTAGGAAGCTGTGAACTTCACCCACTGGAACTAGGAAGCCATGAACTTCACTCACTGGAGCTAATCACCTTCCTACTATCCACAAGAAGGTGCGAGTGCTGCAGCTCAGTGGTGAGATACATGCCCTGCATACTGAAGGTCTCAGCTTCAATCTCTGGCAGCATCACAGTCAGCCCCCCCCCCCCCCAATAGCTCTGAGAGCCACTGCCAGCCAGCACAGGCTAAACCAAACTAGATAAACCAGGGGTTCAACCATATACACACACTTTCTTATATTCACTTATCAGAGCCAGTGAGTGGAACAGCCATGCTAATCTTAGGGCCCTGTGCAAATGCATGAACCTGGGACCCTTTAGAGCAGAGATTTTCAACCACTGTGCTGTGGCACATTGGTGTGCCGCAAATGGTCCGCAGGTGTGCCACAAGATTTGGCGGGAGGGTCATTTATTAGTAGGTCTGTTGGGGGATGTGAGCCCCCAACCAGCAGCATGGTGGGCCTTGTCAATTGTCCAAAAAGCAATTGTGTACCTTGACCATTTCAGTGCCTTGCTCTAGAGCTTCACATCAGCCACCAGTTTCAGCCCTTGAATGTGTAAACAAATCAGAAAGCAAACTGGGGAGCCTGCCACTCGTGTCCTCTTTGGGGAAGAAGCTGAGCCCCCAAAAAGAGTCAAGACATGATTGGTTCACATGCTTTTTTTTATCACAGCTAATTTTTTATCAAACCTGAGCTGAGTTTTGTTCTGTTCTGACCCACTTCCAGGCTGCAGGTCCTTGTCCGGCTTGCTTTCAAAGAGTTGCGGGCTCAAGGCAACTGCACAACCAGGGGAAAAGTCACCTTGGAGTGAATTCATCACACCCGAATCATTTCAACAATAGTGCTGCAAATCACTTTCCAGAGCCTCCTGCCTCTAGAAACCAAGCTGCAGAATGAAGCCAATTGCTGTGGTGGGACAGAAGGAGTATTCTGGGAACAGAGCAGGCTTCAGGGATGTACGTGATGGAGGCCATTCCTGGCAGGTCAGAGCACAGGAGGGCGGAACCCTCCGGCTAAAAGCCCCTCCCAGAGCAAGGTGCAGAAGGCAGGGAACACCAAAGCGGGGAAGAAAGAAGGGTCTCATTTGATCACAGCAGGGAGGTAACTGCGCAGATGAGGCTGTTTTGTTTATGGTGGCATTTGCTATTTGCCTTTGTAGAAATTATTTGATGCTCATTTGTTGCTCCAGTTGTGGTTTCGAAAAAATTCAAAGATTGGTTAATTAAACTTGTGGGACTGAATATGAGTTCATCTGACTGGGATAGGCGTACAGCCCAGTGTGTGCTGAGGCTAAAGCAGGCACCCGGGGATGGTTTCTCTTCAAGAGAAACAAGATGAAAACTGAACAGCAGTTTGCAAATGAAAAACCATCCTAATAATGTAGCCCTTCTATAGCGCATTCCAGGTTTTCAGTGCTTCAGCTATCTCAGTAATGCTTGTAAAGCAGGCCAGTATCATTACCCCCATATTGCAGATGAGAAAGACTCAGATGCGGGGGAGTGGCCTGCCTCAGTCAGTGGCAGGGGTTAGTGGTGGAGTCCTGCAGCTGAGGATCTAAACGTGTGTGGTTGACCTTAGAGAACATGTGCCCTTTGGAAAGCATTCTGCAAGTCTAACTGCATGCCCGCCACTCACAGAGGATCCTTCAGGCTGCAAGCGGAAGCTGCCTTTTTGCAGGCTAGAGGACCGCAAGAGGGGAGGAGACTGCCCCAGAAAGGAAGCACTTCCTCTGAGCCCCTTTTCACACACACTGCAAGAATTGTTCTGAGGCCTCAACAGCAACAGGAGCAGGGCCTTCTTACCAGCCACGCCATCCTCAAAGCGTCCTCCTCTTTTTGCATCTCCAAAGCAACGTAAGCAAAATTGGCTAAGAATAACTTAAGGGGATCCCCTGACCTGCCTGGAGCCTCAAATGCCATCATAAACTCAGTTGCCAAGCCAGAAGCAACACCCCCAAGATGCCAACAGCAACATTACACTGGTGCCGCATGGACCCCAACTCAGCGGGGGGGCAGGGAGGCTTTCCAGGAAAGCTCGGAGACCATTTAGGGATCACCACAACTTTGCCAGCAGCCAGAGTCGTCCAGGCCTCCTCTTCCCCAGCAGCGGTGAGGGCGGCAGGAGTGAGGGGGAGGCGAGAAGGGCCGTTAACAAGAACTACAGGTGTGGAAAAAGAGGAAAAGAGCAAATATGAAAACAGCCCCACAAACGCAGCAGCCTGAGGTGGGTTTAAAGAGGCAGGAAAGTCCTGCAGTGGGAAGTATGCCTTGGGGTGTTGTGTTATGGGTGAGCAAAACAGGCTGGATACATCAGGTGATCACTGGTTTCAGGTACGTTTGTTGGTAAAGTGAAATTACCAAACACAACCTCCCAGCGCAAGAGGGGCTGGGTGAGGTGCTGCCTCTTCTTACCTGGTGCTGTGCTAGACTCTGCTGCTCCTACTCCTGGACTGGAAAAGGAAGGGGGGCGCCGGAGCAGAGGAGTGTGGTGAGCTCCCAGAGACCTTCCAACCAAGCAAGGCAAACTTACTGAACTCTGACTGCGTGCCAGGATAGAGGATCCGGAAAACGTAATCAGTAGCCTCATCGTCCTCCTTGTCAGATGTGGACTCCGCAGACCCTTGAGGACTCCGCTTCTTCAGCTTCGGAAACACTTTTCCCTGCAGACATCAGAACAGCAAAGAAGTGAAGGTCTCCAGCTGGAAAGAAAAGGATTCAAGTGGAGACTGAGGCCCAAGTCATGTCGCCAGGGGAAAAACTGGCTTCCGTCCCCTTGACAAATACTGGGTCGTCCTGAACACAAGGTCATTCTCCTTCGGGGAATCCCACATGGCAGCCTACCCAGGAGGAACAAACTTGTCACTCCGACATCCGAACACCCTCACCTTCCCCCTCTGTGACCAGAGAGGTGGGTCTAGCTGGCCGTGGGGCAGAAGCCCATTTTCTAGGCAGGAGAGGAACTGCAAGAGATGGCCGCCTTTGGGGAACCGCAGCGGAGGACGCTGAATGCCATCTTGACTCACGAGGACAACAGTACCCCCGCTGTCTACTATTAGCAAGAGAAGAGAGAAAGCACCAAAGGAGAGTGGAGGCGAGCAGCAGATTTTGCTACAGGAAACCCCACTAGAGGAGAAGAGCCATTGGGACACAGGCTGGTCTCAGGTGCTTTGGCACTCCCAAAGGGGCAGCACAGCTTGATGCAAGAGGCTTTCCCAGGAGCCACCGAGGCGGCTTCTGACAACCTAGCCTTGCAGCGCAGCTGCAGTCGCACCCCCCAAGGGCATGCCTGTCAGAGGTCGGTCTTCCCAAGGCAAGAGAACGACCAGCAATGGACCCAACACTGCCCTGTGGCTGCATGAAGCAGCAGAAGTGCTGGGCCAGCTGTCTTTCCAAGGGGGCTCACGATTCCTGCTCTTCTCACGTTCGGAAAGCCTCCAAGCCTGCAAAGTATCTGCAGGGGGAAGGTGCAGCTAAGCAGAAGAAGAGGAAGCGGTGCCCGGTTGCTCTCTTACCCTGTTGGTGGCAGTGCAGGTAGACAATCTCCTCAAGGCGAATGGTCATTGCGTAGTCCCAGTAGACGCTGCAGAAGGGAAGAGCAAAGCCCACTGAAGTCACCCCAGCAGTCCTGATCTGCCCCACAAAACTTCCTTAAGCCACTGGGTCAGCCCTTCCACCTCCAAAAAGCCTTCAGCTATTTTTCTCCAAGCATCTGATTAATCCTTTTCAAAGGCCATTCATCCTAGCTAGTGTCACAAGTCCTGCAGCAGTGAGTTTCACAGGTTCTCCTGACATGGCTTTGATTAGGAGAAAACGAGGCTTCATTCAGTTCTTGCCATTGAGCCAACCCTTCAACATTCCACCACAATCTGGCTTCTTCCTGCAAGTGAGACACATCTGGGATCCGCTAGCTAGAAAGACAGGATTCAGTCGCTCCTCTGTATCTATCTTACTAAGATTGAACCACATTTTGGAGTCAGGAAGAAGGGCAGTTAAGCACTGCACTGTATGGACTGAGCAGGGGTTGGACTAAAATCACAACAGCCATGAAGAAGTGCTGAGTGAAGTGGTCACAGTACCGATGCATGCAGGGCTATTGACAGAGAACTGCAGTGTCCAACAGCAGAGTTTGTCGAGGTGAAATAACTGCATTTCTGTATCGGTTTGGAACATTTTTAAGAAAACCCAGCAACAGCAGGGGAAAATAGTAGGATGCTCAGGTTGTTCTCTGAGGGGCCAGGCACACCACCACCAGGAGAGAATGAGACTTCACGCCAGCCTGCCTCATCCCCAGCAGAGGGCACACTGGGGCTACTGCCTGGACAAGCCTTCCTTTCTCTTTCCTGGACTCCAGTGAACCTTGGAAAGGTGCCATTAAAATGTTAAGGTGACCGTGGCTGCCTCCAAGCTGCAAATCAGAGGGTTCCCCAACCCCAACAGAGCATCCGTGAAAGAAGGGAAGTTGTGCATTGAGATAAACTGCTCAGATAAATAAATTCTCCTGCTACGGAGCTGTTGCAGAGACACTCCTGAAACTGGGTGCCTCCCACTGGACCCCCCTGCAGTGTTCTTCATTCACTCCACCACCTGCACAACTCTGTTCCAGGGGTGTCTGCCCCTAGCCAAAAAGAAGTGGACAAGCTTCTCTCTCCACCCAAACGCTATTGAAAATCAAAGCAGATCTCCCCACGGTGACAACTGCTTGGGCAGACTCAGCTTCACCCATCAAAAAAAATTCCACAAATAGCAGCCGGAGGCAGAAACGTTTGTTGCTGAGGTCCGCTTTTGCTTTCTGTTGCCCTGCTCTTGGCAGAGGCTCAAATGACGACTTGACGTGTAAATGCAAACAGATAACTCCTACGTGCTGTGACCTTTTGGAAAATCCAGTCTAGGCAACATTCTCTGTGGGCGAGGCACCACGCCTGTTTAGAAAGCACGGTTCATCAGGAGTTGAAACACAGCAGCAGGCAGCAGGAAAGCCCACAAGGTGACATGTATGGGCAGTGCAGCCTCCCAGGCCACAGGTTCCAAAGACCCTGAAAGGGGTTCTCCTTTTCCTGTGCAGTCACTTGCCTACATTCACCCATTTATCAACTAAGGAAAATAAGCACTAAATCCATGTGTGCCTTTGGAGTCAGAAACACTTTGTGTGTGTTTTTCAAACTCACTAAAGGACTGTTCACATAGTTCTGTTCTCAACACTCAAGCAATTCTGGTTCACTAGAACACATGAGCCAGAGAACTGCAGCTACTGATTGCAGCCATTTCCAAGCTCCAGCAATTGGGGAAGGGGAGGACTGCTTGTAAAAACTGCCCCTGGCTAGAGCCCTGACCCCCTGGTTCACAGCGGATATTTCTCAGGATCAGTCACACATGAAGAAAAAGATATGCAAGCTGAAGCGGCTTTAAGAGGTATACAGAAGTCTTTCTGCCCAACAGATGCACTATCTGTGATACCAGGCAACTGGTCTCAGACTCCCTACAGCAGGCACAGAAATAAAAAGAGGGCACAGGGCCGGTGATGTCACCTTTTCTCGTAGTCCAAGTCACCCACAGAACCGTTCATCAGCTGATTTGGAGTCCACTTGAGTGTCATGACATCAGCGGTCTGGTGAAGGGACAAATAGCCTGGAATTGCCTCCATGTCGTCACGCTGGGGGGAAAATGGAGAGAGCAGAAAAAAGAAACCCTTCAGATGTGCTGGATTTGCTCTTCAGTCAGCAGCTGAAGGAACGGCCCTCGTGAAATCAGGCTGTGGACCCGAACTCCGGATGCCGGATTCAGCATCTTATAAACTGCTTTAATGAGAGGAAAGAGACACGTTTCTAGCTGAGGGAACTGCCTTGAACGCATGTGAAATATCAGGGGAGATACAAGGGCTGCTGAGCAAGACTTACAGTGGTTGGGAAAGAAAGGAGACATTTTTGCTCTCTGCAAAAAAAAAAAAACAATGCACATTTGCGTATTATATTGGAAGAACTAACAGTGGCCTTGGAGGAAGAGGAGGAGAGTGTCCGCGGCCCTCCATGTCGGATTCCCACAACAGCTACTGGCTGCTCTATTTGCTTCCACAGCACCCAGTCCCTTCCTTGAGCTGGAGGACGCCAACCACCCTGCTTGCTAGTTACTCACCGGCTGCACCAAGACGTTGTTCTTGCCATACAAGAGGGTGGCCCTGGAGTTCTGGTGCAGCGACTCAACATAGTCGCGAGCCGAGAGGGACAGCCGGTCATCCATACTGCCACTGGAATGCCTCTTCTGGATCTAGGAGAGCCCAGCAAGAAAAAGCAGGTGGGTAAAGAGCAAACCTCTCTTGCTGCCACGCTAGGAGTTCCATGGGCTCAGGGCCTTGGAGGGATAACATGGGCGGCCGCAGCTTCTTGGAGCACCTGAAACTCTCCCTCAGAAAGGCACAGTCCTGGCAGCTCCATCACGGAGAAATCCAAGAGTGCAAAAAGCAGACAAGAATATTTCTATTTTATTGCACTGTGTCCACCTGGACAGCCACTGGCACGTCTCATTCCATCCTCAGAACAACTCCATCACACAAGCTGGACTGCTAGAGAACCGCTTTCCCTGTGCACAGACTGGGACTTGGGTTTCCCAAAGCCAAGCTCACCCACTGACTTGTGGTATCTCTTTTGAGAAAGATCTTGTCTCCCAGTCAGCTTTTCACAAGGAGTTCTGCCACTACTTTCAAATCATTTTCCAACTTCTGGAGTATTTTGTGGAGCTGCCCAGAACCAAGAGCTTCCACCCAGCCTTTCCCCAGCTGCCCTCACTCCCCACCAGTTCCATCAAAAACCTACACAGAGGGCAGGGCGTTTGGTGGGCGAATCCTGGCGGCAGTGAGAGCTGTGGATCCGGTGGCGCTGAACCAGCTCGTCCGCCGAGGGGTCAGTCCAGAAGTGATCTGCCGTCTTCATTTTTGTATACTCCAGTGCGCAAGGCCCCACTGCAGCAGGCGGCAGAAGAGAGGTAAGAACATAAGAAGAAGAGAGCCCCGCTGGATCAGGCCACAGGCCCGTCTAGACCAGCTTCCTGTATCTCACAGCGGCCCACCAAATGCCCCAGGGAGCACACCAGATAACAAGAGACCTGCAAGGCTTCCTGGGAATTGTAGTTAAGAACATCAGAACAGCCCCGCTGGAGCAGGCCATAGGCCCATCTAGTCCAGCTTCCTGTATCTCACAGCGGCCCACCAAATGCCCCAGGGAGCACACCAGATAACAAGAGACCTGCAAGACCTCCTGGGAATTGTAGTTAAGAGCATAAGAACGGCCCCACTGGATCAGGCCAGAGGCCCATCTAGTCCAGCTTCCTGTATCCCACAGCGGCCCACCAGATGCCCCAGGGAGCACACCTGATAACAAGAGACCTGCATCCTGGTGCCATAGCCTTGCATTTGGCCTTCTGAGGTAGTCTACTTCTAAAATCAGGAGGCTGCACATACCATCATGGCTTGTAACCTGTGATGATGCAGTTTTCCTCCAGAAATCTGCCGAATCCCCTTAGGCACTAGGCCAAGTGCAACCACAACATCCTTTGGCAAGGAGTTCCACACACCAATTACACACTGGGTAAAGAAACATTTTCTTTGGTCTGTTCTAACTCTCCTGACACTCAATGTTAGTGGATGCCCCCCTGGTTCCAGTATCGTGTGAGAGGAAAAAGAGTCCCTCTATCCACCTCATCCACCCCCTGCATCATTTTGTACATCTCAATCATGGAGCACGGCCAGCCAGTGTAAGAGGCAGTATGAGCAGCAGCCTCAGGAACCAGAATTCCAGAGCAGCTGAATAAATTGAAGAAATCCAGCTGTACATCCCCCTGGCCTGACCCTTGGAAATGACCTTCTGGGGCTATCAGTGGCATCAAGAATTTTGTCTGAAGAGGTGTTGAGAAAGCAGCCTCTTACCCAACAAAGAGGCCAGGATCGGCCCATCCACTGGGTCCATCAGCAGGGCTTCCTTCTCATAGTACTTACTGGAAATAGAGAGAAAATGTAGAGAAGGGTTAGAATCACAGGGGCTCGGACAGAACAGAACAACAAAGAGAAAGTTTGGGGGTTTTGTTCAAATATTTTCACCTCCTGGGTAGCAGAAAATGTCAGCGCACGGCTACACTTTTATTCCACCCTTTCTCCAAGAAATTCACGCAGCATACACGGCTGGTTGCTCCACCTTCATCCATACAAAACCCTGCAGGGTAGGTTAAGCTCAGAAAGAAAGTCTGGCCAAATGAGCTTGATGGAAGAAGAAAGACTCAAACTCAGTTCCTGGTTCCAGCCTCCATCCATCGCACCACAATGGATCTCTCGGGGTCTAATCCCAAAACACACATTTTTTTTGTACTTGCCCCCCCTCTGCTCCTCCTCCTGCCCCCCCAACTCAAAAGTGGAGCAGAAGCAAGGAGCCGTGGGACAAGTTTTAAAGATCCACTCTCTGAAAAAATCCACTAAAAATCCACTTCCTTCTTCATCTTGTGACAACCGGAACAAACATTGTTAAGTCTCAGTCCTGGAAGCACAGCAAGGGGCATGATGCAACCTGCAGAGTTCACCTCCATGCCTTATATTTTCAAGCTAAGATGTGGACCTCAGTTTTGCGTGGTTTGAAATCTGGGGAATTGATTGAAATCAGACCCGGGTGTTGGGCAGAAGCCCTTAAGAGGTCGTGGAAGGAGCACTTTTCTCTCACCCCTCAAACAGCTTGTTGGGCATTTAATTACCTGCTAAAAATTCAGAGCACAGACTGATCTAAGAGACCTGCTAGGAGTCTGCTGGAACAGGCGCTAAAAGGAAACACCCCAGAACAGTTACAGAACTGACTGAGTGAAGTTATTGCTTCCAATGCATTTGCTGCACCCAAATTACTGCATTTAAATTCAGCTCAAGCAAGCTTCACATTTCATTCCAGGCTGCAGGATACTGAAATTCAGCATGACTCAGCAGCAATAAGGATCCCTTCCCTTTCTCTACTGCAAAAACATTTTAAAGCCGTGTGTATTAGAAAGTCATTTGCTCTGTCTGGTCCATTCCCGAGAAGGGCATTTACTTCTCCACGGCTTTGAGACCAAAGTCTTGGAGGAACATCAAGCTCACCAGAGCCCTGGAAATCTGTTGGCGTGCTTGCATCAAGGCTCGTTATTTACATATTTATATTTTGTCCATTACATAATGAAACTCAGGAGTTAAGTCTGTTGGCAAACTGAGAGGCAGTGACAAGTTGGCTTTGGTGCAACCCAATTCTATGCAGGTTTAATTGAAAGCAAGTTCCCGAGAGATGGTGTGATGTAGTGGTTAAGAGTCTGAGCTGGGAACCATGCGTTCCCTCACTTGAACCTTGCCTCTGCCACATATTCACTCAGTGGTCTTAGGCAAGTCACTCCGCTCAGCCTCCATCATCCACATCTGCTAAATGGGAATAATACTTACTTACTTTACAGGGTTGTTGCAACATCAAGGTAATACACTCCAAGTGCTCGGCACACTCAGAAAATGCTAAGTGTGATTGAGTTATGTGGGTTTACTCCCAGCTAGGTGTGTCAGGTTGGAGGGTTGACACAACAAACTACAGTGCTTGTATTTGATGCAGGGATCTGTAGCTAGAATTGGGGGGAAACTGATTGTTGTCTGGTTCACAAATTAGTTTTATCTTCAGTGTAATTGTCTAGTCTTGACCTACTGCGGTATTTTAAACTGCACTGCTGAAGCTTCCACTTGCTCTGATGCATGTCTGCAAGGGTCCTCGTTTTGTCAATCCTTCTTCTC
Source organism: Tiliqua scincoides (assembly GCF_035046505.1). Taxonomy (NCBI): domain Eukaryota; kingdom Metazoa; phylum Chordata; class Lepidosauria; order Squamata; family Scincidae; genus Tiliqua; species Tiliqua scincoides. Next base: position 12,321,856 of record NC_089834.1, read on the forward strand.
TTAGGGGTCATCACATTTTTATCCCAGGCTTTGACCAAGGAGCTCAGAGCAGGAGGCAAGGTTCCCTTCCACCCTCATTCCACCAGAAGTGATTGTGAGGAGCTCCAGAAGGATCTCTCCAGACTGGCAGAATGGGCAGCAAAATGGCAGATGCGCTTCAATGTCAGTAAGTGTAAAGTCATGCACATTGGGGCAAAAAATCAAAACTTTAGATATAGGCTGATGGGTTCTGAGCTGTCTGTGACAGATCAGGAGAGAGATCTTGGGGTGGTGGTGGACAGGTCGATGAAAGTGTCGACCCAATGTGCGGCGGCAGTGAAGAAGGCCAATTCTATGCTTGGGATCATTAGGAAGGGTATTGAGAACAAAACGGCTAATATTATAATGCCGTTGTACAAATCGATGGTAAGGCCACACCTGGAGTATTGTGTCCAGTTCTGGTCGCCGCATCTCAAAAAAGACATAGTGGAAATGGAAAAGGTGCAAAAGAGAGCGACTAAGCTGATTACGGGGCTGGGGCACCTTCCTTATGAGGAAAGGCTACGGCGTTTGGGCCTCTTCAGCCTAGAAAAGAGACGCTTGAGGGGGGACATGATTGAGACATACAAAATTATGCAGGGGATGGACAGAGTGGATAGGGAGATGCTCTTTACACTCTCACATAATACCAGAACCAGGGGACATCCACTAAAATTGAGTGTTGGGCGGGTTAGGACAGACAAAAGAAAATATTTCTTTACTCAGCGCGTGGTCAGTCTGTGGAACTCCTTGCCACAGGATGTGGTGCTGGCGTCTAGCCTAGACGCCTTTAAAAGGGGATTGGACGAGTTTCTGGAGGAAAAATCCATTATGGGGTACAAGCCATGATGTGTATGCGCAACCTCCTGATTTTAGGAATGGGTTAAGTCAGAATGCCAGATGTAGGGGAGAGCACCAGGACGAGGTCTCTTGTTATCTGGTGTGCTCCCTGGGGCATTTGGTGGGCCGCTGTGAGATACAGGAAGCTGGACTAGATGGGCCTATGGCCTGATCCAGTGGGGCTGTTCTTATGTTCTTATGTTATTTTATCTTCACAAGGAGTGAGGTAGGTAAAGCAGAGAGTGTGAGTGGCCCAAGGTCACCCAGTGAATCCAGTTTATCATTGAGTGAAAGTTGTGAAGCCAGGTCTCCCACTTCTAGCTCAACACTCTAGCTGATGGTGCTGCATTATTAGTAATACTTTTCTAACACACTCCATATATTTCAGCTGCCCAAATGGGTTGGCAGAGCCTTGAGACAGAACTGTAATTTGGCACAGGGCAAATTAACCACGTCTTCCTCATTGAGTACAGTTGATGGAAGCCCACGCTCCACACACTGGGTTATATGAATGCTGCCATCAACAGGCAGCCCCAGGTTGGAGAAGGACCTCACCATGTGGTGGCTGCATTTACCTGCTGTTTTCCACCAAGTGATGAACGATTTTGTCCAGGACTTTCTCAAAAAGTGCCGTGCGGATCCAGAGGTACTTCACGGCCTGTGGGGACAAGCTGGGGAGCTTCTGGACTTTGCGGGTGCTGTCCTGGACGCCCGGCCCCTGATTTCGCCTGAGGGAAGATGGGGAGAAAAGAGCCATGTACTTGTCAGGACTTGCCTCCAAAAATAGGCTGCCTAGACTCTCCCTCTCTCTAGTTATCAACTGAGCACATCCATGTTTATTTCCCCAAGTACCTTATGACACATAAAACAGTCTGAATAGAAAACCACAGCACAAATGTGCTGTGTTGGCTGCAGTCACAAGTTGCAGAGAACAGCTTTTTACATTCTGCAAGAGTGGCCTGGAACTAGAGTGCTGACTGTGGGGGCCTACAGACACTTGCAGTTCCTCTGCAGCTGCAATGTTCACTTGTCACCAAGATACACCAAGCTGGGTGTTATATGTAGCACAAGAGAGGAGGAGGGATGCATAGAGGACACCTGGCTCCATATGAAGCTGTCCATCTTTTTGAGGCTGCCTGAAGAGGCCCTGCTTCAAGTTGCATTGCCAGCAGAGGCAAGAATCACAACAGATGAGACTCGCAGGCTGTGGAACTCCCTCCCTCATGAGGCCCATCTGGCCTCCTCCATCACTGCCTTTCAGGGGACGATGAAGACAGCACTCTTTCACTGGAACTGCTACACCATACCACGTGGCCTGGCTTGACATGGCCATGGCCTGGGGGAGCCACCTCTACTTTTTTCACTTTAGAGCTCTGTTGCCACCTCATTTTGCTGCACCAGCTCCTTTAAAGCTGCATAGTTTTGCAACATTCATTTCTGCTGTGCAGTGCCTGAGAAGTGCCCTGAGTGCCTGAGAAGACAGTAGAAACCTACCAAAACAAATGAAAGCACATGTGGAGGGTGGGTACAGATCTCATGCTCCTGCTTCACAAAAGGTTTCAGCACCCAGCCTGCGCTCAGGCTCCAGACTTACGCATTCTCAATGAGCTGCTCCAGATCCTGTACCTTCCGGGAAAGCTCTTCCGCAGGAGGGAAGCTCTTGCCCACCTTCATGAACAAGGCTGCAATCTTGTTGCTGCGCAGGAAACCGGCGGCCCGTCGTTTGAGACCGTGGAGGACACAGGCTTCGACCGCAGCTGAGAAAGAGAAGCGGGGGTGTGGCTTGGTGTCGCTGTTGCCTCCTGGTCACCAGGAATCCAGGAACAGAACAGAACCGACCCACATTTAGAGCATCACCTTTCTTGTAATCTCGGTTAAGCCACAGTAACTGCTTTTGCCCCTTGAATCCCTCTGCCAGACTGGGTTCTATCTTGTTAGCATCCTCATAAGTGTGGGTTATGACCTGCCTGCCTGAGGGATGTTTGCAATCAGGTGGTAGAGAGACACCAACTCTCATCATTCCTGCAAGACGAAGGTGTTGCAGGTCAAAACCCTCAAAACCAGGACTCCAGTAAGCTTGGACTCCAGTGCCCCCTCAGCTGCATTGTGGACTGTCAGTAGCACAGGCCTGCTCAGAATCCCTGCCTTGTAGAGCTTACTTGCCATTTGCCAAGGCTGCTCCACAGCCTCATTTTTCTTTTCCACGTCAGGTGCAAAAAAGGCTCAGCCTCTCCAGTGGCCAGGTGTGGGAGGAGCCAGACCCCGTCAAGGCAAACTGCTTTGGGTCTGAATCCTTTTTGGCTTTGGCAGGCTACAGGGTTTCTAATCCCTCTTCCTGCCAGCTAACTTCCACTGGCAGAAGGCACGGCAGCTGACCTCACAGCGCTTGGTCTGCAAGCAGGAGGCCTCACATTCTGTTCCTGACAGCACTTCCAGGTAGGGCTGGGAAATATCCCAAGCAAGGACTATTTACCAAGAGGTGACAAAGCAGAGGCACAGAACAGGAATAAAAAAGGAGTCCTCTTGGGATCAGCTCCCTCCTCAAAGCCTTGCATGGACAAGGACTCCTGCCATGGGTGCTGTCCCACAATTGACACCCCCAGTCCTCAGGCAGAATCCATTTACAGAGATCAGCCACTCCTTTCCATTAAGGGAACAGAATGGAAAGGTCATTGCTGTAAAGCTTAACAGGCAGAAGGAAAACAAAAGAGAGACAGAAGAAGCTGAGAACTGCCCCAAATTATATTTTCCCCCTTATTAAGCTAATTGTCCTTATGGAAGGGCCTGGCTCTTGCCACTGTGGCTGCAGAAACTCAGAGGATAAGACAAATTAAATTCCCATCATCTGCAGATGACACTCCTGAGCCCACCTCAGACCAAGGAGAAATGCAGCAGCATCATTAAGAGGTTGGGGCCATGACTGGCAATCCCCTTAAGGGTTGGGGGCGCACAGAGCTATAAATAATTGGCCTGCCCAGCAGCCCAACATGAGTCACCGGGCTTGAGGTCCGCTGTGGCTCTGGTGTGCTTCTGGCTACAGCTGCTCCACAAATCCTATGAAAAACAAGGTTCAAGCACACTGATGCAAAGATCAGCGAGGCCTGGATAGGAATGTATTCAGGCTTGCAGGCTTAGAGTGCTTCTGGATGCAGCATGACTCTTGGGTGCAGCCACTCCAGCCAGGAGCACGTTTGCTGAAGTGTATTTGCTGTTCCTATCTATTCCTCATGAAAGTGGGATCTAACAGAGCCACTCTTCCAAGGGGAGAGAAAAAGGGGCGGAACCCACAGTCCTGGGCCAGAGACCAGCAGCAAGCAGACGTACCACAGAAGGAGATGATGTGACTGCTGTCCTCGTGTACAAACTTCCTCGTGACAGCTTCCTCCATGATCTGCTTCACCTATAAGACACAATTAGGGGCAAAACAATTCAAGGAAAGAAAAGCCCATAAAGGTGCTCCAACCCCCCCCCCCAAATCATTTTGGTTGCCCTCTCCTGCACCCTTTTCCAGTACCGCAGTATCTTTTTTCACATTGAACAAGCAGAACTGTGCACAGTATCCAAATCTCTCCACGCCAGGCATTTATATAAAGGCACGACAATAATTGCAGTTTCAGCTTCAGTCCCTTTTCCTAGTAACCCAGCATGGAATTTGCCTCATCTGATTCAAGCTTGAGCAGAACCAATTGTCAGAAGTCAAGAGGAAAACAGAGGCAGGTGGAGGGAGCTGTGCGGCGGCACTGGATCAACCCTTCCATTTCCTAGGAGCCAAACCCTGTAGAAGGAAACTGAGAAAATAATCCCAGGAACTGCTGTCAATTCTAGGAGCCAGAAAGACCTGCAAGCTGGGAGTTTTCCAGCCCTGGTGCCCCATTACCACTTTCCAGGGATACGAAAAGGTGATGTGCCCTTGCAGAGATCATATTTCCTGGAGGGGAGGAACTTATTGTGCCTTCACAGTGACATTTTAAATGATCTTTCTGTACGCTGCAGGCACCAGGATGAACAGCTTCCCTGTGAGAAAATTACCTCAGTGGTGATGCTCCTTCTCTCTTATTAGGAAAAGGAAACAGAAATGATGATTAATGCAAGGCAGGTAAGAAAGTCTTTGAACAGTGGGAGGGCCGGGGGGGAGGGGGATGCAGCTGCTATACTGCATGGGAACCCTCCAAAAAGGACCATAAATACTATCGAAAAGGGTGTTTTTTAAAAACTGAACAAATCATCTTCTGAAGACATGGAAGAGAGTCAAGCATGTGTACCAGTGGCAGGTCTCACCTGCTTAGCCCTACCTAGCACAATCTGAGCAGTAGAATTAAGGATTTTATTTTTTGCTCTGTTTTTTTTTTATCAATTCTAAATGTTACTTCTTTGTAGCTGGCCTTTTGGGGAAAGGGCAACAGCTCCAGCTTCATTTTATGGGAACTAAGATACACCTCTAGGGTTGCAATCCAGTGCACACTATCCCAGGAGTAAGCCCAACAGAACACAACCGGAGTAGATATGCTTAGGACTGTACGTTTGTTAACTGCCAAGCACTTGAACTCTTGCAAGGAACACTGTGAGCTCTTGCAACGCTTGCCTGGCCTTTCTCAATAGCCACAAGCATTAACAGAAATATTCACCCCCGGGAAAGGAAAGCTGTGGGGTGGGGGGCTGGCACCCCCATGATTTTATATCATTCCAGAGATCCAGCTCCATTTGCTTCTGTAGTTCACAGGGGACCATCAGCTCCTCCTTGCAAATGCTGATCTTTTCCAGCCTGTGCACTCACAGCTGCCTCTGCCCCTCATGGAAAACTCAACTTTGCAGCTGCTACGCCAACAACTGAGCCCCAGCCAGAGGCTGATGACTCATCCTGTTCCATCCATTGGCACTGCCTCACCTGCCAGATGCTTCCCCACCCACCCCAAGTTGCCCCTTTCTGATGGACTAATGGCAGTCACACTCACAATTCCCCAAACAGGCTTGGTGCTTCTCATTACCCATCCCAGCAGCAGTCAGAAAAGATCAAACGGATTCCCAGCAGGCCCGCCTTGCAGGGGTGCCTGCATGCACCTCAGTCCTAGCTCACTTTCCCTGCAGTGCTGGGCCAGAGAGGCCTTGGTTTTGGGGGTCCCAAGGCAAAAGCCTTACAAGGGCTGCTTCCACATCCCAGTCTTCCACATGCATGGCATTCTCCCATACAAAGAAGCATTCATTTGGGAGTTGTCACCTACAGTCTGTTGTGGATCAGCTCAGCTCACTTCTGCTTTTGAATGATCTTGGTCATTGACAAAGTTTCCAAAGTTCCAGGGAACCCAATGGTGAACCAGGAAGTGATGGGGGACCTGGGCACAGAGCCAGTGCAGAGTCTGAAAGGGGTCACTGGTGACCCATCAGCCTTGCTTTGCTTTGAAGGACGTGAGGTCTCAGATGTCCTGCTGGCCCCCATGAACCTCACATGGAGCTCTGGGAGAGGAAGCCAGACAGCAGTGCCCCAGGGCATATACTGGGGCTAACCGGTTTTTGCCACATTCCCCAACTTGGTTCCACAGCTGAACTCCAACACGCAGAACTGATGTCAGAGGTCCCACTCTGTCAGACGTGCCACTACTCCACTGGCCCCCTCCCACCCAAAGGAAAGCAGCTTGTCAATTCATGTCTTTGACCAGCCACAGAACACACCCTCAGGCCACAGTGTCCCCTGTACTTGGGGGAGAGCCCACAGCTCAGCAGCAGAGCACAGAAGCAGCTGTCCATCTAGGTCAGTTCTCTCTGTCCTGCTGGGCAATGGCTCTTCTCCCAGCTCTGCCTAGAGATGCTGCATGGGACTGAGCTTGGAAACCTCACCTGTAAACCAGGGGGCTCTCCAGCTCAGCCACACCTTACCTGTAAAGCCAGATTGTCCACCTGCTGAACAGGTGCAGCAAGAAGATCCACTCTAGCAGAGTGGCCTGACTTTGCCCAGGCCCTGTTCTTTCGGCATCAGCACAGGTGCAAACTCAGAATCAGATATTGAGCTTGCAAACCTACCCACCGATTTACAAAAACACCCTTTCACCCTCCCGCCTCTGCCCCTCTCTCTGTCTCTGTCAACAGCCTGCAATTGTCCCAATATCCTGTTGGGACAATATCCTGAAAAACTGCTCTGCAGATAAAAGAAACTAGCAACATCCTATTAATTTAAAGACATATACAACCACTATTATTCTTCGGCGTTTGGGCACTGTTTACCCTTGGTTGCGTAGAGGATAACACAGCAAGAAGTTGATAACCGTGGAACAAACAGGATTTCCTCCCTGTTCTTTTAAGGAGACTAAATGACACATGCACCTTGATCATCCTCTTGGAATTTAAATCCCATGGGCAATATTGGGGTGAGAAATATTACATGCCCATGCACAGGCCTTGGGGTTAAATCTTTAAAGTCAGAATAAACTCTCTTCCCCCCCCCCCCCCGGTAATTGCCTTTCTCTGTTTTTCCAAGAAGTTCCCAGAGGGAGCCTTTTATAAGATTGCCTTCTTGTGAGATAAACCATAAAAAAATAAATAACATTGGAAGACATGTTTGTCATAAGAACATAAGAACATAAGAACAGCCCCACTGGATCAGGCCATAGGCCCATCTAGTCCAGCTTCCTGTATCTCACAGCGGCCCACCAAATGCCCCAGGGAGCACACCAGATAACAAGAGACCTCATCCTGGTGCCCTCCCCTACATCTGGCATTCTGACTTAACCCATTCCTAAAATCAGGAGGTTGCGCATACACATCATGGCTTGTACCCCATAATGGATTTTTCCTCCAGAAACTCGTCCAATCCCCTTTTAAAGGCGTCGAGGCTAGACGCCAGCACCACATCCTGTGGCAAGGAGTTCCACAGACCAAACTGTTGTTCTAAAAAACTCCGTGTTGGGAACATCTTTTTCCATCGAAAAACAGGCTTAAAACATCCTCCAGCATAAATATCCGCGGCACTCTGACGGCTGAGGGAGCAGAGTCACCCAGTTTGGGACTCAGATTGATGAAGCCTGAGTTCAGATTCCTGCTTGGCTGCCAGGCCCTCTCAGAGTTTGCTCTCCCGCAGGCAGTTGTTGGGAGGATTAAGTGTGCGGTTGGAGAAACGTGTAGACAGTTCTGAGTGGAGTGCTAACAGTGAAGTGCATAAAAATGAATGAACGGACTGAGCCCAGGCAGTCCCTGCAAGCGATCCTCAGGTGAGGCCGTGTGGCTCTTTTGTGTGTGGGAAAAGCTCGATTTCACCACAACAGGAGGGCTGCCGGGGCCCCATGTAAGCAGTGAGTCACTGCCATAACCCATCACCTGAAAAAATCCCCCCTCCAAACCACCTGGTTCTCCCACATGCAGGCAGGAGGGCAATGATGCCATGCTGACGCACTCCTTCCCATCCTGCCCTCCTGCTGCCGCCGCCACCCTCACCCACTGCTGACGCTCCGCGCCATTGAGAACTTTGGAAATTCACAGCCCCGGACTCCTGAGCAGGCAAGCAGCCGTTTCCATGGAAACAGGCCCATGCGCTCAATGCCAGAAAGATGCGTTCTCACTGCTGGCTTGCGGCCAGAGCATGGATCGTGCCTCTGAGGAACACGGCTCAGGCTGAGGAGAGCGCTGCTGGGCTGGAGCAAAATTCTCGCCTGCAGGCACCGGAGTGCATTTAGGCAGCCAGCCAGGGCCTTCGTCTTCAAAGGGGGCAGAGGTGCTTTCGCCAGCTGACGCCACAGCAGACCTGGCCTTTCCAAAAACGTTTCTGAGGTTTTGGATCAACAGCCCCCCCATTAATGAAAGTCAAAAGGATTTACTGGACAACCCAAACAGTCACTGGTGCCTTTCACCTCTGGTCTGTTGCAAAGCCCCAGCAACTTGGTCAGAAGGAAACAATGTTCGATCCCAATGAAAAGGGCCCACCTATTCTTTCCACTGCCAAGAAGGCAAAGGTCTGGGCAGAGAAGGACAACACTTCCCAGTAGCCACTGGGGGAACTAACACTGCAGCTTTGAACTAGTTCATCCTTCTTCCCTGAAGACCACTAGGGGCTGAAGTTTTGGGGTGGGAGGAGAGATTAGGGACCTCCACCAACAATTTCCAAGATTCTCTGAGAGGGACACTGCCTTCTGCTGAGCCCAGCATTGGCTCCTCAAGTTAAGCACTGCAGACACTGACTGGCAGCCTTTCAGACGGGACTTTTTGCTCTCCTGGGACTTTCTCCATACAAAACAGACGCTCTTCTGCTGAGCTATGACCCCTACCCATGGAGGAGAGCCACGACAATTAACACAGCAGGAAACCAACACAGATTTATAGCCTAGACAGGGTGGTGAGGGAGAGAGGAGGAATACCTCTTCTGAGGTGGTACTGGAAGAGGAATTCCCTCCCATGAGGAAAAAGCAGAACACCTCTTCAGAGTTGGCACTGGGAGAATAGACAAAAATAGGTTTTGTGGCTGACCAACCTAGCGGCTAGCAGCCCTGTTTACAAGAACAGAACACAGACACACATCCGTTTCACTGACATTGTGTTACGTTCACCACATGTCAGGCAAAAAGGCCTGTGACTCTGTCTAAGGCAAAATGAGCTGGCAAAGCTAAGGAGAAGAACGACATTGATTGCATCCTCCTGACCTCTGCTAGAATTGCGTCCAACCCATACACAGTTCAGCGTGGGAGAGTCCGCGTGCCGTATCAATGACTGCAGACCATCCTCAAGGCAGCCAACACCAGGCAATCAATAATCTCCAGAAAAAGCTATCCAAGAATAGACCTCCAAGAGCCCAATGAGGACCGGTGCATTATTAATGAATAAAAATGTTTTAAGCAGCTCACAACCAGCAGAACGTGCCATTGAAAGGTGCTTGAGAAGAGCCAGGCTGCAGGCCGAGCCCTGCAAGGGCCTCTTCAATTCAAGCAAAGATGAATGGCTGTGCGTGTGCAGGCGGTCAGCGGGGTGGCCTCTGGACTGCAAAGGAGACGTGTTAACTGCCACCTCCTCTCTCCCCCCCACCACCACGCAGGTGCAAAAGAACTCCCATCCAGCATCAACAGCATTGCCAAGGCAACTAGAAGAGCTTCTTTTGGTTCTGCCATCAAGGCAGAATCGGAATGGCACAAAATGGTTCCCTTGTTATTCCCTGGGCCCCCCCCCCCCCGGTCGTCCAAGCCTCTTCTGAAAAGATGCTGCAGGCAGGACAGAGGGAGAATTACAGGGCCAGGAAAGCCCTACTGCTGATCAAGCCCAAATCACATCAAGGCCAGCATCCTTCCTCCCATGATGGCTGACCACAAGACCCAATGGGAAGACGCCATGTAGGGCTGCTGTTGCTCCCTTGGCAACTGGTATACTGCCTCTGACATGGAAGGTCCACACAGCAGTCCTGGTTAGTAGCCACTGATTGTTAGCTTTCCACCCCCTCCAAGAATCCGCCCAGTTCCCTTGACAGTCAACCCAGCCAGTGCCCCTCATCCCATCTTGAGACAGGAGACCCCATCAGTGGGGAGGGGGGTGCAGGAGGTTCTAATTCCAACTTCTACCCAGTTTTGCAATTTGCCCAATGAAGTCTTCACTGCCCCACTTTCAGGAAGGAATCGCACCAGGCTCTGTTCCTTGAGAAATGACCCCACGGCAAGGAATGCGAGTCGCATGCTCAGAAAAGCATGCGTTGGAGTTCATGACTGGATCTCGCGGTGGCACATGCACATGGACAGGCTGAAGATGCGTGTTCCCAGGGCACTTGCTCCTAATTCACGGAACAGCCAAGGGGGCTTCACCGCCACAAGGAACGGAGCAACAAGAGGGCTTCCTTGAAGACAAACTGCCCTCCAGGTCCTCACCACACATTCCCCAGAACGTACTAAATCCTGCGCCAAGACAAGCCAGCTCGTGCTCAGGCGCTGCAGATTTTTTCTTTTCTTGCCTTGTGTCCCCAAGAGGGAGCCTGAATGAAGCTCATCTGTGGCATTTACGTAACAGTCACAGAGCAGGGCTGCTAATTAAAGGCACTGCACAGCAGCCCCCATATTGGCCAGCAGCAGGCAGGGGCTGCCCCTCAGGCACATGGCAGGTGAGCAACTGAAAGAGCACTGGCAGAACCCCCCATCCCCCAGCCCTCCGCGCCATGCCTGCCCTGGAATCGACTGCAGTTGGATGTGCAGAGGACCGAAGGGAAGGCTTTGGAGTGCAGAAGCAGCATCTCGCCCGGTCCTCGAGGGCACACTGCCTGGCCTGTGAGAGCCAGCCTGCAAGGACCACGCAGGCAGCACCCCCCCAGAGAAGGCTGTGCAGGCGTGACAGTAGAGAGGGCCCTGCACCGGCCACTGTCTGCAGGGGCTGATGCAATGGTGTCTCCACCACACTGGCAGGCAGGACGGGGAGCACGAATCTCCAGGCTGCCAGCGAAGCCCCTGCTTGTTTTTCCACCCCGGACACAACACCTGGGGAGCCTGCCTGGCTGGAGAGCCCTCTGTCCCGGAGGGTTTATCACCCTGAGCAGGTGTGCCCAAGGCCCGGGTGCCGCGCAGCGCAGCGCAGCAGGAGGCCTGGCAGGCCGTTCCCACAGTGCCTCTAGGCGAGACCAAGCTGACACTCCACGCCTGCCATGAGCCCAGGCCGCCCCGACAGAGGAGGCGCTCTGCATGTGCTCAGACACCCGCTTCACTCCTCAGGCCGATCCCGGCTGTTTCACGGTGACCTTGACTCCAGTTCGGTGCCGGAGCGTGGGGACGGGCGAAGCCTCTGGGCATGCGAAGACTGCCCCGGGGAGCCACAGCCCCTTCCCCGAGCCAGCCCGTCCCCCGCCTCTGCCTGCTCCGCTCCAGCCAGCTGTCGGCGCCCGTCCAGCCCGGCGGCTCCGGGAGCGGCACCCCGGAAGGCGGCTGCACCCCCACCGGAGGACCGCGCGCGTCCAGAGCGCCCTCCCCGAGTCCTGCAGGGACCCTTCCCTGCAGCCCCAGCGCCCCCCGGCGCCGCCCCCCGCCGCGCAGAGACGCGCCGCACCCACCTCCTTCTTGGCGGTGCGCAGGAGGCGCTGGCGCGTCTCGGCCTCGGCGGGCAGCAGCAGGAGCGAGGAGGGCGTCAGGGCGCGCAGCGCCGCCGCCCCCGCCGCCCCCCGGCCCGGCCCCGCGCCCCCGAGCCGCCCGGGCCCCGCCGCAGCCGCCGCCATCGCCCTCCGCAGCCGCTGCTGTCCGCCGCACGCGCCGCCCCTTCGAGGAGCTGCAGCGCCGCCAGGGGGCGCGCCGTCGCGCCCCGCGGGGACTCGCCTGGGGTGGCCAGGAGGAGGGCTCGCCTCGCCGCGGAGCAGAACAGGGCTCCGGTGTGGAGGGGACAGGGCTGCAGCCCTGCGCGCAGGAAAAACAGAGCGAGGCTCTGGATCGTGGCCGAGGAGGGTTCTGGGCACCCACTTCCTGGAGAACATGCACGATGCCGAGACCCACAGGCCAGGTGGTCTTTAGTGCGGCTCGAGCAAGGCGGCACACAGCGGAACGCATGGAACTCAGTGGAAGGGCATTGTGGTGGCCTCACCAGTGTCTCCTCCCTGTGTTGGAAAGGCTGCCTGCGTGGCCTTGCGCTTGGGGTCGGGACCAGACCTTCCATCCAGCAGGACAACCCTTTTAGGACCAGATGACCCTTGGCAATCCTTCTGCCCCCAGGTGGGGGCAGCACTGGCGTTTGAGGAGTTCTGAGGGGGGGGATGCTTAGAAGGCTTCTCCAAAAATGTGTTTTATTCCAGTGGGGAGTGTGAAATGATGTGCCCAAGTCACTCCTCACTGTGATGAACAAGGAAATGCTGGTAGTATCTGCTGAGCACACTGGAGGGCAGGGTGTTGTCTCCGCATAAGGCAGAGCTCCCCCCCCCCAAGCCGAGTGGCAGCAGCTTTCCTGGTTTCCAAGCAGAAGAGGTTCTTTTGCAGCCCTGCCAGAAGTTTGAAGCTGGGGCCTTTGGTATGCAATGCATGTGATCTACCCCTGAGCTACCGCTGGCCCTGGCTGAAGGTGGCAGAGCGGAGAGAATCTTCTCTGCCGGAGACCTGGGCCTCCTGCTGCCCTCAGAGTGCCTCATCCTGGCCTGGCTGGACTGCTGGCTGGTGCAGCTCTCGCTAGGGTGCTCCTAATGCACCTGTGGAGCCTGCAAGGCCCTGCAGAGGGAGCTCTGAGCCCGCTGAAGCTCCAGGCCCAGAGAAGCCCTGCTGGGGAGCCAGGAGGCAGAGAGGCCCTCTTGCCCTTTGCCAGATTCTCTGCCCATCTCCATTCCTGTCAATCTCCCTGCACCCCCTGCAGGCAAATGAGTCTCTGATCCACAGAGCCCGTCACTTCACATCACTCTGCAAGGACAGGTTGCCTTGACGGGGCAGCCTTCCAAAGGCAGGCGCTGGATGGAGGCCGAAGAGCACCTGGACGTTGCCCCCTTCCTGGACCAGCTTGCCATTACCAAGCAGCTCCCTCTGGCTAGGGTTGCCAGCTTTCATTTTGCCCTCCTGCTCCTTGAGCAACAGGCATCAGCAGGTGATGGGTGGGCCTTTCTCAGCCCCACACTGGGACATTCCTGGAGAACAAGCAGATCGGGCAGTTTGTGGTCCCCATTCAAGGCACTAGTTCTAACCTTTAAGGCCCTCCATGATCTGGGTCCAGGCTATCTGGAGGACTGTCTCCTTCCATGCATTCCAGCCCTCCCCCCCCCCCCCCAGAAATTTGACTGCTTCCCTGGACTAATTTTTTTCCCTGTTGGCCCAATGATATTTGTTAGATTTTGCTCAGTTTTGTGTTTTGTGTTTCCTGTTTCAATATATAATGTTAAAATTAATGTTTTAATGCCTTGTTTGATGTTTTCTTTTTACCTGTTGTGATACTTTGTACCTTTGGGCATATAAAGCTTTGTAAGCCTCCTTGGGCATTTGCTTTGGCATGGGCAAGGCAGGAAATAAAGAAAGAAAGAAACAAAATTTTTCTTGGTCTGCTCCGGGAACGCCACTCTTGCACATTCTTGTCACTCGCTGTGCTGGAACCTCCACATTCAGATACA